>NW_025726680.1:50000-51879 GCF_021461395.2 Schistocerca americana
TAACCTATGTCGTACCTTAACCTAACCTATGTCGTACCTTAACCTAACCTATGTCGTACCTTAACCTAACCTATGTCGTACCTTAACCTAACCTATGTCGTACCTTAACCTAACCTATGTCGTACCTTAACCTAACCTATGTCGTACCTTAACCTAACCTATGTCGTACCTTAACCTAACCTATGTCGTACCTTAACCTAACCTATGTCGTACCTTAACCTAACCTATGTCGTACCTTAACCTAACCTATGTCGTACCTTAACCTAACCTATGTCGTACCTTAACCTAACCTATGTCGTACCTTAACCTAACCTATGTCGTACCTTAACCTAACCTATGTCGTACCTTAACCTAACCTATGTCGTACCTTAACCTAACCTATGTCGTACCTTAACCTAACCTATGTCGTACCTTAACCTAACCTATGTCGTACCTTAACCTAACCTATGTCGTACCTTAACCTAACCTATGTCGTACCTTAACCTAACCTATGTCGTACCTTAACCTAACCTATGTCGTACCTTAACCTAACCTATGTCGTACCTTAACCTAACCTATGTCGTACCTTAACCTAACCTATGTCGTACCTTAACCTAACCTATGTCGTACCTTAACCTAACCTATGTCGTACCTTAACCTAACCTATGTCGTACCTTAACCTAACCTATGTCGTACCTTAACCTAACCTATGTCGTACCTTAACCTAACCTATGTCGTACCTTAACCTAACCTATGTCGTACCTTAACCTAACCTATGTCGTACCTTAACCTAACCTATGTCGTACCTTAACCTAACCTGTATTGCGCCTTAACCTAACCTGTATTGCGCCTTAACGTAACCTGTATTGCGCCTTAACGTAACCTGTATTGCGCCTTAACGTAACCTGTATTGCGCCTTAACGTAACCTGTATTGCGCCTTAACGTAACCTGTATTGCGCCTTAACGTAACCTGTATTGCGCCTTAACGTAACCTGTATTGCGCCTTAACGTAACCTGTATTGCGCCTTAACGTAACCTGTATTGCGCCTTAACGTAACCTGTATTGCGCCTTAACGTAACCTGTATTGCGCCTTAACGTAACCTGTATTGCGCCTTAACGTAACCTGTATTGCGCCTTAACGTAACCTGTATTGCGCCTTAACGTAACCTGTATTGCGCCTTAACGTAACCTGTATTGCGCCTTAACGTAACCTGTATTGCGCCTTAACGTAACCTGTATTGCGCCTTAACGTAACCTGTATTGCGCCTTAACGTAACCTGTATTGCGCCTTAACGTAACCTGTATTGCGCCTTAACGTAACCTGCATTGCGCCTTAACGTAACCTGCATTGCGCCTTAACGTAACCTGTATTGCGCCTTAACGTAACCTGCATTGCGCCTTAACGTAACCTGCATTGCGCCTTAACGTAACCTGTATTGCGCCTTAACGTAACCTGTATTGCGCCTTAACGTAACCTGTATTGCGCCTTAACGTAACCTGTATTGCGCCTTAACGTAACCTGTATTGCGCCTTAACGTAACCTGTATTGCGCCTTAACGTAACCTGTATTGCGCCTTAACGTAACCTGTATTGCGCCTTAACGTAACCGATATTGCGCCTTAACGTAACCTATATTGCGCCGTAACGTAACCTATATTGCGCCGTAACGTAACCCACATTGCCCCTTAACGTAACCTATATTGCGCCGTAACGTAACCTATATTGCGCCGTAACGTAACCCACATTGCCCCTTAACGTAACCCACATTGCCCCTTAACGTAACCCACATTGCCCCTTAACGTAACCCAACACACGTTGGGCCTTAACCCAACACACGTTGGGCCTTAACCCAACACACGTTGGGCCTTAACCCAACACACGTTGGGCCTTAACCCAAC
>NW_025726681.1:7500-12500 GCF_021461395.2 Schistocerca americana
TACAGACGCGATCGCGTTGCTCGCTGTACGAATGCAGAGCTCAGCGGCAGCTAGGAGGCGCTCCATCCATGTCCGGTACCCGGTGAGCGTTGCACTCGCAGTCGCAAAAACGTACGGCAAGTATATTACTCGGAAGAGTCAATGACAGTCCAAGCCCCCCTGCGTGGGAAGAGTCTTCCTAGGCCATGACCCACCGGAAGGGCGCAGCGTCCCCCACCCCAGACATGTGACGTCAGACTATCGGTATTGACGACTAGACTGATTCCTTATAATCATTTGCCATACACCGGTGGAAGCAGCCGAGACGAGTAACTACATAGCGGGCTCGCCGTGTCACTAATGTACAGAGATACAATAGTTTCGACTGGAACCGGGATTAAACGTATACACGGCGCTGATTAGTAATAGATAGAGCCATCAGAATACAGATAATGTATAGACCTGTCCGTATACATGCTGAAAGACTCTGCTCACAATCACACGTCAGCCAGACACTCTTATCACGCACTACTCTCTGCCTGTAACAGGCACACAGACAATATGTAAGCACCAGCATGGAACAACACCCAGTGCATCCTCTCTGCCACATTAGACAATCCACACTATCATAACCAGACCGGGAGGTCCCACTCGGAAACAGAATATCCCACCCTTCCGACAACCACCATTGCTCAGCTAAGCCACCAACACCCACACATGTCCCAGACAGGGGTGCACCCAACATCACAATACTGCCTCCTGTCACACCACACAAACAATGGCAGGAATGAAAGACACAGGTCTGCCACAAGCATGGAATCAGAGCGCCGCCTGTTATGAGCCAAAGGTGCACCCTGACGTGGCAAATCAGATGATGCCGCAGTCATTTACTTACGATAATCACAATCAACAAACCGGGGCCCCCCCCCCCCCCCCCAAGTGCCTTAACCTAACCCGTATTGTACCTTAACCTAACCCGTATTGTACCTTAACCTAACCCGTATTGTACCTTAACCTAACCCGTATTGTACCTTAACCTAACCCGTATTGTACCTTAACCTAACCCGTATTGTACCTTAACCTAACCCGTATTGTACCTTAACCTAACCCATATTGTACCTTAACCTAACCCATATTGTACCTTAACCTAACCCATATTGTACCTTAACCTAACCCATATTGTACCTTAACCTAACCCATATTGTACCTTAAACCTAACCCATATTGTACCTTAACCTAACCCATATTGTACCTTAACCTAACCCATATTGTACCTTAACCTAACCCATGTTGCGCCTTAACCTAACCCATGTTGCGCCTTAACCTAACCCATGTTGCGCCCTTAAACCTAACCCATGTTGCGCCTTAACTAACCCATGTTGCGCCTTAACCTAACCCATGTTGCGCCTTAACCTAACCATGTTGCGCCTTAACCTAACCCATGTTGCGCCTTAACCTAACCCATGTTGCGCCTTAACCTAACCCATGTTGCGCCTTAACCTAACCCATGTTGCGCCTTAACCTAACCCATGTTGCGCCTTAACCTAACCCATGTTGCGCCTTAACCTAACCTATGTTGCGCCTTAACCTAACCTATGTTGCGCCTTAACCTAACCTATGTTGCGCCTTAACCTAACCTATGTTGCGCCTTAACCTAACCTATGTTGCGCCTTAACCTAACCTATGTTGCGCCTTAACCTAACCTATGTTGCGCCTTAACCTAACCTATGTTGCGCCGTAACCTAACCTATGTTGCGCCGTAACCTAACCTATGTTGCGCCATAACCTAACCTATGTTGCGCCTTAACCTAACCTATGTTGCGCCTTAACCTAACCTATGTTGCGCCTTAACCTAACCTATGTTGCGCCTTAACCTAACCTATGTTGCGCCTTAACCTAACCTATGTTGCGCCTTAACCTAACCTATGTTGCGCCTTAACCTAACCTATGTTGCGCCCTTAACCTAACCTATGTTGCGCCTTAACCTAACCTATGTTGCGCCTTAACCTAACCTATGTTGCGCCTTAACCTAACCTATGTTGCGCCGTAACCTAACCTATGTTGCGCCTTAACCTAACCTATGTTGCGCCTTAACCTAACCTATGTTGCGCCGTAACCTAACCTATGTTGCGCCTTAACCTAACCTATGTTGCGCCTTAACCTAACCTATGTTGCGCCTTAACCTAACCTATGTTGCGCCTTAACCTAACCTATGTTGCGCCTTAACCTAACCTATGTTGCGCCTTAACCTAACCTATGTTGCGCCTTAACCCAACACACGTTGGGCCTTAACCCAACACACGTTGGGCCTTAACCCAACACACGTTGGGCCTTAACCCAACACACGTTGGGCCTTAACCCAACACACGTTGGGCCTTAACCCAACACACGTTGGGCCTTAACCCAACACACGTTGGGCCTTAACCCAACACACGTTGGGCCTTAACCCAACACACGTTGGGCCTTAACCCAACACACGTTGGGCCTTAACCCAACACACGTTGGGCCTTAACCCAACACACGTTGGGCCTTAACCCAACACACGTTGGGCCTTAACCCAACACACGTTGGGCCTTAACCCAACACACGTTGGGCCTTAACCCAACACACGTTGGGCCTTAACCCAACACACGTTGGGCCTTAACCCAACACACGTTGGGCCTTAACCCAACACACGTTGGGCCTTAACCCAACACACGTTGGGCCTTAACCCAACACACGTTGGGCCTTAACCCAACACACGTTGGGCCTTAACCCAACACACGTTGGGCCTTAACCCAACACACGTTGGGCCTTAACCCAACACACGTTGGGCCTTAACCTGCTCTGTAATTGTCATACGACGCGTTAAATTAGTGTAGTGTTGCCTAACTGCAACCCCCGCAATATAGTTTGCTACTCGCACTGCCCGGTCCCCAGAGTATCGCTTCATGTTAAACACCTTGCAGCTATACACTGTAATGCGGATGGCGGCAGGACGTACATGCTCAATGCCCTTCGCAGTTGTTCATTGGCATTCGCATGGCGAAGCACAGCCTACGTTGTGGTACGGCTTGTGGCAACTGTCCGCTGATGTTGTACGTCCAAATCACACACTGTACCGCACATTGGTCCTCATGTACTGAATGATACATCGTGGTACATGTGTGACCGTACACGACTGCGCCAACAACGGCGAACCATACGGTCCCAAATATTGTGCACTCAGCTACGTGTCGTCTCCCTATAAGAGCTGGATTGCAGTATGGTATGCCGTGGATGGCGATCAGCATGAGCCGTCTGTTGATGTAGTGGCGCGTGTTGTCAGACGTAGTCGTCTCTTCTCACACACCGTGATAGCATGGTGCACTGCGTTCCACATCTGCGACATGCGACAGAGGCCGGTTGACAGTCGTTCGCGCAATGGACATCGCATACGTACGGGGGCCACCTTCCACGTGTTCGCGAAGCGTGCACATGTTGTTGCGTGTATGTGGGCAGACATAGTGTGTCGTGACACCTGACACAGGCATGCAACAATCGTTGAATTTGCAAATGGCGATGGACGTCTACGTTTGCTGGTGACGTTACGCAAATGAAGAACTGGTAAACCGTTGTGGTGCGGTTGTTCCTCGCTAGAGGTGAATCAGTGATGGCGACGATCGGTTGAGCTACCAACCGGTTTGTTTCAGCGATACCCACCATGCCCACGAACGTGAATGGCATGTGGGTGTGAAGCGATACGCGGCGGTGGCTGGGTGGGACCGTCCCGGCCGGTGAGGGGGGGCCTTCCGGCGTGCTGGCCGCGCGGTGCGTGGGCGCACGCGCTACAGCCGGCTGGTGGGGGCGGCCAGTGGCAGGCGCGCCGGCCGACGGAGGCGGCAGGCGGCGCAGCTGCGCGCCGGCGCACCCTGCACGCGGCGCCGTGCGGCCAAAGTAGGTCCTCGCGGGCCCGGTGCGAAGCGCGGTGGACATCTGCAGTGTGCTGGTCCGATTGAGGACTGTGTGCGCTGAGGGATGCGCCGCCGCCCGGCGCTCGGCGCCGCGACGCCGTCTGCTGCTCGGTCGCCTCTGCGGTTCTCGCAGGTGGATTGTATCGCAGCTGTGCGGACGTGTTGGCGCGTGCGCTGTGCTGGGAGAGTTCGCTTCGGCACCCAAGTGGGGCTTTTGTCCTTCTGTGGCGCTGGCGTTGGAGCTGCCGGCCACCGTAGGTGGCGCGTGTTTGTCTCCCGCCGGCAATGCCACGACAGCACGCTCCCGGGCCTCTGTCGGCAGCGGCAAGCTCAGTTTGGGAGCACGGGTGGTCGCACCTAAAGCGTCTACTCGCCAAACTCCGGGCGATTGCGCCTCTCTCGAACCCGACCAAGTACTTAGGACGCGCTGCGCGCCGCCGGGACCTGAGAGGGGTTTCGAGGTGTATTGTGCAGGGGAGCTCAGCCTCCTCCTGTTTGCAGAATAATTGAGCGGACGCTTGGCGTGTTCGCGCGGGCCCCCGGGACACACTCCCGGGCGGCCGGCTGCTCAGCTCTAGTTGACGCAGCTCCCTGGTTGATCCTGCCAGTAGTCATATGCTTGTCTCAAAGATTAAGCCATGCATGTCTCAGTACAAGCCGCATTAAGGTGAAACCGCGAATGGCTCATTAAATCAGTTATGGTTCCTTAGATCGTACCCACGTTACTTGGATAACAGTGGTAATTCTAGAGCTAATACATGCAAACAGAGTCCCGACCAGAGATGGAAGGGACGCTTTTATTAGATCAAAACCAATCGGTCGGCTCGTCCGGTCCGTTTGCCTTGGTGACTCTGAATAACTTTGGGCTGATCGCACGGTCCTCGTACCGGCGACGCATCTTTCAAATGTCTGCCTTATCAACTGTCGATGGTAGGTTCTGCGCCTACCATGGTTGTAACGGGTAACGGGGAATCAGGGTTCGATTCCGGAGAGGGAGCCTGAGAAACGGCTACCACATCCAAGGAAGGCAGCAGGCGCGCAAATTACCCACTCCCGGCACGGGGAGGTAGTGACGAAAAATAACGATAC
>NW_025726681.1:20000-25000 GCF_021461395.2 Schistocerca americana
GCGACCGCGTTGCTCTCTGTACGAATGCCGATGCTGAGCGGTCAGCTAGGAGGCGCTCCATCCATGTCGGTACCGGTGAGCGTTGCACTCGCAGTCGCAAGAACGTACGGCAAGTATATTACCTGGAAGAGTCAATGACAGTCCACGCCCCCCTGCGTGGGAAGAGTCTTTCTAGGCCATGACCCACCGGAAGGGCGCAGCGTCCCCCACCCCAGACATGTGACGTCACACCATCGGTATTGACGACTAGACTGATTCCTTATAATCATTTGCCATACACCGGTGGAAGCTGCCGAGACGAGTAACTACATAGCGGGCTCGCCGTGTCACTAATGTACAGAGATACAACAGTTTCGACTGGAACCGGATTAAACGTATACACGGCGCTGATTAGTAATAGATAGAGCCATCAGAATACAGATAATGTATACAACTGTCCGTATACATGCTGAAAGACTCTGCTCACAATCACAACCACACGTCAGCCACACACCCTTATCACGCACTACTCTCTGCCTGTAACACGCACACAGACAATATGTAAGCACCAGCATGGAACAACACCCAGTGCATCCTCTCCGCCACATTAGACAATCCACACTGTCATAACCAGACTGGGAGGTCCACTCAGAAAACAGAATATCCCACCCACCCGACAACCACCATTGCTCAGCCAAGCCACCAACACCCACACATGTCCTACACAGGGGTGCACCCAACATCACAATACTGCCTCCTCTCACAGCACACAAACAATGGCAGGAATGAAAGACACAGGTCTGCCACAAGCATGGAATGAGAGCGCCGCCTGTCATGAGCCAAAGGTGCATCCTGACGTGGCAAATCAGATGATGCCGCAGGCATCCACTTACTATAATCACAATCAACAAACCGGCCGCCCCGCCCCGCCCCCCATTAAACCTTTCCTTACAACAATGTGTACCTTAACCTAACCTATATCGTACCGTAACCTAACCTATATCGTACCGTAACCTAACCTATGTCGTACCGTAACCTAACCTATGTCGTACCGTAACCTAACCTATGTCGTACCGTAACCTAACCTATGTCGTACCGTAACCTAACCTATGTCGTACCGTAACCTAACCTATGTCGTACCGTAACCTAACCTATGTCGTACCGTAACCTAACCTATGTCGTACCGTAACCTAACCTATGTCGTACCGTAACCTAACCTATGTCGTACCGTAACCTAACCTATGTCGTACCGTAACCTAACCTATGTCGTACCGTAACCTAACCTATGTCGTACCGTAACCTAACCTATGTCGTACCGTAACCTAACCTATGTCGTACCGTAACCTAACCTATGTCGTACCTTAACCTAACCTATGTCGTACCTTAACCTACCCTATGTCGTACCTTAACCTAACCTATGTCGTACCTTAACCTAACCTATGTCGTACCTTAACCTAACCTATGTCGTACCTTAACCTAACCTATGTCGTACCTTAACCTAACCTATGTCGTACCTTAACCTAACCTATGTCGTACCTTAACCTAACCTATGTCGTACCTTAACCTAACCTATGTCGTACCTTAACCTAACCTATGTCGTACCTTAACCTAACCTATGTCGTACCTTAACCTAACCTATGTCGTACCTTAACCTAACCTATGTCGTACCTTAACCTAACCTATGTCGTACCTTAACCTAACCTATGTCGTACCTTAACCTAACCTATGTCGTACCTTAACCTAACCTATGTCGTACCTTAACCTAACCTATGTCGTACCTTAACCTAACCTATGTCGTACCTTAACCTAACCTATGTCGTACCTTAACCTAACCTATGTCGTACCTTAACCTAACCTATGTCGTACCTTAACCTAACCTATGTCGTACCTTAACCTAACCTATGTCGTACCTTAACCTAACCTATGTCGTACCTTAACCTAACCTATGTCGTACCTTAACCTAACCTATGTCGTACCTTAACCTAACCTATGTCGTACCTTAACCTAACCTATGTCGTACCTTAACCTAACCTATGTCGTACCTTAACCTAACCTATGTCGTACCTTAACCTAACCTATGTCGTACCTTAACCTAACCTATGTCGTACCTTAACCTAACCTATGTCGTACCTTAACCTAACCTATGTCGTACCTTAACCTAACCTATGTCGTACCTTAACCTAACCTATGTCGTACCTTAACCTAACCTATGTCGTACCTTAACCTAACCTATGTCGTACCTTAACCTAACCTGTATTGCGCCTTAACCTAACCTGTATTGCGCCTTAACCTAACCTGTATTGCGCCTTAACGTAACCTGTATTGCGCCTTAACGTAACCTGTATTGCGCCTTAACGTAACCTGTATTGCGCCTTAACGTAACCTGTATTGCGCCTTAACGTAACCTGTATTGCGCCTTAACGTAACCTGTATTGCGCCTTAACGTAACCTGTATTGCGCCTTAACGTAACCTGTATTGCGCCTTAACGTAACCTGTATTGCGCCTTAACGTAACCTGTATTGCGCCTTAACGTAACCTGTATTGCGCCTTAACGTAACCTGTATTGCGCCTTAACGTAACCTGTATTGCGCCTTAACGTAACCTGTATTGCGCCTTAACGTAACCTGTATTGCGCCTTAACGTAACCTGTATTGCGCCTTAACGTAACCTGTATTGCGCCTTAACGTAACCTGTATTGCGCCTTAACGTAACCTGTATTGCGCCTTAACGTAACCTGTATTGCGCCTTAACGTAACCTGTATTGCGCCTTAACGTAACCTGTATTGCGCCTTAACGTAACCTGTATTGCGCCTTAACGTAACCTGTATTGCGCCTTAACGTAACCTGTATTGCGCCTTAACGTAACCTGCATTGCGCCTTAACGTAACCTGCATTGCGCCTTAACGTAACCTGTATTGCGCCTTAACGTAACCTGCATTGCGCCTTAACGTAACCTGCATTGCGCCTTAACGTAACCTGTATTGCGCCTTAACGTAACCTGTATTGCGCCTTAACGTAACCTGTATTGCGCCTTAACGTAACCTGTATTGCGCCTTAACGTAACCTGTATTGCGCCTTAACGTAACCTGTATTGCGCCTTAACGTAACCTGTATTGCGCCTTAACGTAACCTGTATTGCGCCTTAACGTAACCGATATTGCGCCTTAACGTAACCTATATTGCGCCGTAACGTAACCTATATTGCGCCGTAACGTAACCCACATTGCCCCTTAACGTAACCTATATTGCGCCGTAACGTAACCTATATTGCGCCGTAACGTAACCCACATTGCCCCTTAACGTAACCCACATTGCCCCTTAACGTAACCCACATTGCCCCTTAACGTAACCCAACACACGTTGGGCCTTAACCCAACACACGTTGGGCCTTAACCCAACACACGTTGGGCCGTAACCCAACACACGTTGGGCCTTAACCCAACACACGTTGGGCCTTAACCCAACACACGTTGGGCCTTAACCCAACACACGTTGGGCCTTAACCTGCTCTGTAATTGTCATACGACGCGTTAAATTAGTGTAGTGTTGCCTAACTGCAACCCCCGCAATATAGTTTGCTACTCGCACTGCCCGGTCCCCAGTGTATCGCTTCATGTTAAACACCTTGCAGCTATACACTGTAATGTGGATGGCAGCAGGACGTACATGCTCAATGCCCTTTGCAGTTGTTCATTGGCATTTGCAGTTGTTCATTGGCATTCGCATGGCGAAGCACTTAGCCTACGCTGTGGTACGGCCTGTGTCAACTGTCCGCTGATGTTGTACGTCCAAATCACACACTGTACTGCACATTGGTCCTCATGTACTGAATGATACATCGTGGTACATGTGACCGTACAACGACTGCGCCAACAACGGCGAACCATGCGGTCCAAATGTTGTGCACTCAGCTACGTGTCGTCTCCCTATAAGAGCTGGATTGCAGTGTGGTATGCCCTGGATGGCGATCAGCATGAGCCGTCTGTTGATGTAGTGGCGCGTGTTGTCAGACGTAGTCGTCTCTTCTCACACACCGTGATAGCACGGTGCACTGCGTTCCACATCTGCGACATGCGACAGAGGCCGGTTGACAGTCGTTCGCGCAATGGACATCGCATACGTACGGGGGCCACCTTCCACGTGTTCGCTAAGCGTGGACATGTTGTTGCGTGTATGTGGGCAGACAGTGTGTCGTGACACCTGACACAGGCATGCAACAATCGTTGAATTTGCAAATGGCGATGGACGCCTACGTTTGCTGGTGACGTTACGCAAATGAACAACTGGTAAACCGTTGTGGTGCGGTTGTTCTCGCTAGGGGTGAATCAGTGATGGCGACGATCGGTTGAGCTACCAACCGGTTGTTGCAGCGATACCCACCATGCCCACGAACGTGAATGGAATGTGGGTGTGAAGCGATACGCGGCGGTGGCTGGGTGGGACCGTCCCCGGCCGGTGAGGGGGGGCCTCCCGGCGTGTTGGCCGTGCGGTGCGTGGGCGCACGCGCTACAGCCGGCTGGTGGGGGCGGCCAGTGGCAGGCGCGCCGGCCGACGGAGGCGGCAGGCGGCGCAGCTGCGCGCCGGCGCACCCTGCACGCGGCGCCGTGCGGCCAAAGTAGGTCCTCGCGGGCCCGGTGCGAAGCGCGGTGGACATCTGCAGTGTGCTGGTCCGATTGAGGACTGTGTGCGCTGAGGATGCGCCGCCGCCCGGCGCTCGGCGCCGCGACGCCGTCTGCTGCTCGGTCGCCTCTGCGGTTCTCGCAGGTGGTTTGTATCGCAGCTGTGCGGACGTGTTGGCGCGTGCGCTGTGCTGGGAGAGTTCGCTTCGGCACCCAAGTGGGGCTTTTGTCCTTCTGTGGCGCTGGCGTTGGAGCTGCCGGTCACCGTAGGTGGCGCGTGTTGTCTCCCGCCGGCAATGCCACGACAGCACGCTCCCGGGCCTCTGTCGGCAGCGGCAAGCTCAGTTGGGAGCACGGGTGGTCGCACCTAAAGCGTCTACTCGCCAAACTCCGGGCGATTG
>NW_025726681.1:30000-32500 GCF_021461395.2 Schistocerca americana
ATCTTCCCCTCGGACCTTGAAAATCCGGGAGAGGGCCACGTGGAGGTGTCGCGCCGGTTCGTACCCATATCCGCAGCAGGTCTCCAAGGTGAAGAGCCTCTAGTCGATAGAATAATGTAGGTAAGGGAAGTCGGCAAATTGGATCCGTAACTTCGGGATAAGGATTGGCTCTGAGGATCGGGGCGTGTCGGGCTTGGTCGGGAAGTGGGTCAGCGCTAACGTGCCGGGCCTGGGCGAGGTGAGTGCCGTAGGGGTGCCGGTAAGTGCGGGCGTTTAGCGCGGGCGTGGTCTGCTCTCGCCGTTGGTTGGCCTCGTGCTGGCCGGCGGTGCAGGATGCGCGCGCCTGCGCGGCGTTCGCGCCCCGGTGCTTCAACCTGCGTGCAGGATCCGAGCTCGGTCCCGTGCCTTGGCCTCCCACGGATCTTCCTTGCTGCGAGGCCGCGTCCGCCTTAGCGTGCTCCTCCGGGGGCGCGCGGGTGCGCGGATTCTCTTCGGCCGCCATTCAACGATCAACTCAGAACTGGCACGGACTGGGGGAATCCGACTGTCTAATTAAAACAAAGCATTGCGATGGCCCTAGCGGGTGTTGACGCAATGTGATTTCTGCCCAGTGCTCTGAATGTCAACGTGAAGAAATTCAAGCAAGCGCGGGTAAACGGCGGGAGTAACTATGACTCTCTTAAGGTGGCCAAGTGGCGGCGGTGTGGCTGCATCCGGACTTGGCTTTTCGAAGTGCGGTCTTGATGTAGTCGTGCTGCTGCTGCGAGGTGCCTTCCTTGGGTTATAGTTACAGGGAGAGTGATGCGCAATACATGGGCCTAGCCCTCTTAGCCTCTCCTCTCCTGCGGTCTTCTCCCCTTCTCGTGGGCCCGCTGATTTTTGCAGAGTGGAAGACCGCACCAGGGGCTTGGGGGGGTTACCAGCCCCCCCTCGCACTATCCCTTTATAGTTGGGGGCAGCCGACAAGAAACAAGAGATGGTGGCCCTTCCGCTGAAGGTGCCACCCCAGCTACCCCAGCACCTATCCGGCCAACCGGCCGTAACGAAAATGCGATAGTTTGTGTAGCTCCCTTTGCTTGCAGTGAGTGCCACCGCACTTTTACCACGAAGAACGGTCTCGGGGTCCATCGCCGCCGCCAACACCCTGCGGCCGCCAACGCTGAGATCGTGACGGAGAGGCATCGCGCGAGGTGGACGGAGGAAGAAGTCCTGTCGCTCGCCAAGGCAGAGGCCGAACTGTTCCTGGAGAGGGACGCCCGGTTCTTCTTTGTAAATCAAGAACTTACCAGGATGTTCCCCGACCGAACGCTTGAGGCAATCAAGTGCCGACGGCGGCAAGCTGCCCACAAGCAGCTTGTCCGCCAATTCATGGAGGCACTTGAGATCGGTCGGGGTGAAGAGCCGGCGTCCCGCCGTGGAGCAGCGAGCTCGCTGCCTGACGCGGGCGAGGCCGCTGCGCCGCCCGTCGACGCAGCCGAGGACTTCGCGGCCGACACCACCGGGCCGCCGCCGGAGGGGCCGACTGACGCCGCCATCTGGGAGCATCTGGCGGGGCTACCTGCTTCCGCCCAGCGTTTCTCTGCCCTGGATCGAGTCATTGGTCTGGGGCGGGGCACGCCGCCCGATGTCATCCTGGGCATGCTCCCGGATGCCCTTGCGTCGGTCGGGTCCAGGGGGGAGAGGTCGATCACCAGGACACAGCGGCCGCGCCAACCATCCAAGCGGCCGCCTGCCGCCCCGCCGCTGCAGAAGCGCAAGCGGCGCCGCTGGGAATACGCGCGGACACAGGACGCCTTCCGTAGGTCGCGTGCGCGTTGCGTACGCGGCTTGCTGGACGGCACCCTGCTGCAGCCGCCACCCGACATCCCCGGTCTGCTGGACTTCTGGGCGGACCTCTTCACGAAGAAGCCGATCTCCACCGCCGGCTTCATCCGTGACCGCCTTCTCCCGCACTCGGAGCCTGTCGCTCCTGAGTGCCTATGGGGGCCGGTCACACGTGAGGAGGTCGCTGCTGCCTTGCCGCCCAGGGGATCGGCAGCCGGGCCGGACGGCCTGACTCCAGCGGAGCTGCGGCGCCTGCCGCATGAAGTCCTGGTGAAACTCTTGAACCTCTTCCTCCTGGCCCGCGCCCTCCCCGAGCGTCTGCTTCGCGCCCGGACGTCACTTCTCCCCAAAACGGCTGCACCAACATCCCCCGCTGACTTTCGCCCCATTACGGTCTGCTCGGTGTTGGCGCGGACCTTTCACAAGGTTCTCGCGTCACGCCTGATGCGTGCATGTGCTGTGGACGAACGTCAGCGGGCATTCATCCCCCGGGATGGGATGTTGGAAAACACCTTCATCTTGGACACTGCTCTCACCGACGCAGTCCGCTCCTGTCGCTCTGTTTTTGTGGCATCGATCGACGTCTCTAAAGCGTTCGATTCGGTGGACCATGCCGCCCTCCGCCCCGTGCTGAGGGCCCATGGCCTGCCGGATTGCTTTATTGAGTACGTCGAAA
>NW_025726681.1:37500-42500 GCF_021461395.2 Schistocerca americana
ACAACACCCAGTGCATCCTCTCCGCCACATTAGACAATCCACACTGTCATAACCAGACTGGGAGGTCCACTCAGAAAACAGAATATCCCACCCACCCGACAACCACCATTGCTCAGCCAAGCCACCAACACCCACACATGTCCTACACAGGGGTGCACCCAACATCACAATACTGCCTCCTCTCACAGCACACAAACAATGGCAGGAATGAAAGACACAGGTCTGCCACAAGCATGGAATGAGAGCGCCGCCTGTCATGAGCCAAAGGTGCATCCTGACGTGGCAAATCAGATGATGCCGCAGGCATCCACTTACTATAATCACAATCAACAAACCGGCCGCCCCGCCCCGCCCCCCATTAAACCTTTCCTTACAACAATGTGTACCTTAACCTAACCTATATCGTACCGTAACCTAACCTATATCGTACCGTAACCTAACCTATGTCGTACCGTAACCTAACCTATGTCGTACCGTAACCTAACCTATGTCGTACCGTAACCTAACCTATGTCGTACCGTAACCTAACCTATGTCGTACCGTAACCTAACCTATGTCGTACCGTAACCTAACCTATGTCGTACCGTAACCTAACCTATGTCGTACCGTAACCTAACCTATGTCGTACCGTAACCTAACCTATGTCGTACCGTAACCTAACCTATGTCGTACCGTAACCTAACCTATGTCGTACCGTAACCTAACCTATGTCGTACCGTAACCTAACCTATGTCGTACCGTAACCTAACCTATGTCGTACCGTAACCTAACCTATGTCGTACCTTAACCTAACCTATGTCGTACCTTAACCTACCCTATGTCGTACCTTAACCTAACCTATGTCGTACCTTAACCTAACCTATGTCGTACCTTAACCTAACCTATGTCGTACCTTAACCTAACCTATGTCGTACCTTAACCTAACCTATGTCGTACCTTAACCTAACCTATGTCGTACCTTAACCTAACCTATGTCGTACCTTAACCTAACCTATGTCGTACCTTAACCTAACCTATGTCGTACCTTAACCTAACCTATGTCGTACCTTAACCTAACCTATGTCGTACCTTAACCTAACCTATGTCGTACCTTAACCTAACCTATGTCGTACCTTAACCTAACCTATGTCGTACCTTAACCTAACCTATGTCGTACCTTAACCTAACCTATGTCGTACCTTAACCTAACCTATGTCGTACCTTAACCTAACCTATGTCGTACCTTAACCTAACCTATGTCGTACCTTAACCTAACCTATGTCGTACCTTAACCTAACCTATGTCGTACCTTAACCTAACCTATGTCGTACCTTAACCTAACCTATGTCGTACCTTAACCTAACCTATGTCGTACCTTAACCTAACCTATGTCGTACCTTAACCTAACCTATGTCGTACCTTAACCTAACCTATGTCGTACCTTAACCTAACCTATGTCGTACCTTAACCTAACCTATGTCGTACCTTAACCTAACCTATGTCGTACCTTAACCTAACCTATGTCGTACCTTAACCTAACCTATGTCGTACCTTAACCTAACCTATGTCGTACCTTAACCTAACCTATGTCGTACCTTAACCTAACCTATGTCGTACCTTAACCTAACCTATGTCGTACCTTAACCTAACCTATGTCGTACCTTAACCTAACCTATGTCGTACCTTAACCTAACCTGTATTGCGCCTTAACCTAACCTGTATTGCGCCTTAACCTAACCTGTATTGCGCCTTAACGTAACCTGTATTGCGCCTTAACGTAACCTGTATTGCGCCTTAACGTAACCTGTATTGCGCCTTAACGTAACCTGTATTGCGCCTTAACGTAACCTGTATTGCGCCTTAACGTAACCTGTATTGCGCCTTAACGTAACCTGTATTGCGCCTTAACGTAACCTGTATTGCGCCTTAACGTAACCTGTATTGCGCCTTAACGTAACCTGTATTGCGCCTTAACGTAACCTGTATTGCGCCTTAACGTAACCTGTATTGCGCCTTAACGTAACCTGTATTGCGCCTTAACGTAACCTGTATTGCGCCTTAACGTAACCTGTATTGCGCCTTAACGTAACCTGTATTGCGCCTTAACGTAACCTGTATTGCGCCTTAACGTAACCTGTATTGCGCCTTAACGTAACCTGTATTGCGCCTTAACGTAACCTGTATTGCGCCTTAACGTAACCTGTATTGCGCCTTAACGTAACCTGTATTGCGCCTTAACGTAACCTGTATTGCGCCTTAACGTAACCTGTATTGCGCCTTAACGTAACCTGTATTGCGCCTTAACGTAACCTGCATTGCGCCTTAACGTAACCTGCATTGCGCCTTAACGTAACCTGTATTGCGCCTTAACGTAACCTGCATTGCGCCTTAACGTAACCTGCATTGCGCCTTAACGTAACCTGTATTGCGCCTTAACGTAACCTGTATTGCGCCTTAACGTAACCTGTATTGCGCCTTAACGTAACCTGTATTGCGCCTTAACGTAACCTGTATTGCGCCTTAACGTAACCTGTATTGCGCCTTAACGTAACCTGTATTGCGCCTTAACGTAACCTGTATTGCGCCTTAACGTAACCGATATTGCGCCTTAACGTAACCTATATTGCGCCGTAACGTAACCTATATTGCGCCGTAACGTAACCCACATTGCCCCTTAACGTAACCTATATTGCGCCGTAACGTAACCTATATTGCGCCGTAACGTAACCCACATTGCCCCTTAACGTAACCCACATTGCCCCTTAACGTAACCCACATTGCCCCTTAACGTAACCCAACACACGTTGGGCCTTAACCCAACACACGTTGGGCCTTAACCCAACACACGTTGGGCCGTAACCCAACACACGTTGGGCCTTAACCCAACACACGTTGGGCCTTAACCCAACACACGTTGGGCCTTAACCCAACACACGTTGGGCCTTAACCTGCTCTGTAATTGTCATACGACGCGTTAAATTAGTGTAGTGTTGCCTAACTGCAACCCCCGCAATATAGTTTGCTACTCGCACTGCCCGGTCCCCAGTGTATCGCTTCATGTTAAACACCTTGCAGCTATACACTGTAATGTGGATGGCAGCAGGACGTACATGCTCAATGCCCTTTGCAGTTGTTCATTGGCATTTGCAGTTGTTCATTGGCATTCGCATGGCGAAGCACTTAGCCTACGCTGTGGTACGGCCTGTGTCAACTGTCCGCTGATGTTGTACGTCCAAATCACACACTGTACTGCACATTGGTCCTCATGTACTGAATGATACATCGTGGTACATGTGACCGTACAACGACTGCGCCAACAACGGCGAACCATGCGGTCCAAATGTTGTGCACTCAGCTACGTGTCGTCTCCCTATAAGAGCTGGATTGCAGTGTGGTATGCCCTGGATGGCGATCAGCATGAGCCGTCTGTTGATGTAGTGGCGCGTGTTGTCAGACGTAGTCGTCTCTTCTCACACACCGTGATAGCACGGTGCACTGCGTTCCACATCTGCGACATGCGACAGAGGCCGGTTGACAGTCGTTCGCGCAATGGACATCGCATACGTACGGGGGCCACCTTCCACGTGTTCGCTAAGCGTGGACATGTTGTTGCGTGTATGTGGGCAGACAGTGTGTCGTGACACCTGACACAGGCATGCAACAATCGTTGAATTTGCAAATGGCGATGGACGCCTACGTTTGCTGGTGACGTTACGCAAATGAACAACTGGTAAACCGTTGTGGTGCGGTTGTTCTCGCTAGGGGTGAATCAGTGATGGCGACGATCGGTTGAGCTACCAACCGGTTGTTGCAGCGATACCCACCATGCCCACGAACGTGAATGGCATGTGGGTGTGAAGCGATACGCGGCGGTGGCTGGGTGGGACCGTCCCCGGCCGGTGAGGGGGGGCCTCCCGGCGTGTTGGCCGTGCGGTGCGTGGGCGCACGCGCTACAGCCGGCTGGTGGGGGCGGCCAGTGGCAGGCGCGCCGGCCGACGGAGGCGGCAGGCGGCGCAGCTGCGCGCCGGCGCACCCTGCACGCGGCGCCGTGCGGCCAAAGTAGGTCCTCGCGGGCCCGGTGCGAAGCGCGGTGGACATCTGCAGTGTGCTGGTCCGATTGAGGACTGTGTGCGCTGAGGATGCGCCGCCGCCCGGCGCTCGGCGCCGCGACGCCGTCTGCTGCTCGGTCGCCTCTGCGGTTCTCGCAGGTGGTTTGTATCGCAGCTGTGCGGACGTGTTGGCGCGTGCGCTGTGCTGGGAGAGTTCGCTTCGGCACCCAAGTGGGGCTTTTGTCCTTCTGTGGCGCTGGCGTTGGAGCTGCCGGTCACCGTAGGTGGCGCGTGTTGTCCTCCGCCGGCAATGCCACGACAGCACGCTCCCGGGCCTCTGTCGGCAGCGGCAAGCTCAGTTGGGAGCACGGGTGGTCGCACCTAAAGCGTCTACTCGCCAAACTCCGGGCGATTGCGCCTCTCTCGAACCCGACCAAGTACTTAGGACGGCGCTGCGCGCCGCCGGGACCTGAGAGGGTTTCGAGGTGTATGGTGCAGGGGAGCTCAGCCTCCTCCTGTTTGCAGAATAATTGAGCGGACGCTTGCGTGTTCGCGCGGGCCCCCGGGACACACTCCCGGGCGGCCGGCTGCTCAGCTCTAGTTGACGCAGCTCCCTGGTTGATCCTGCCAGTAGTCATATGCTTGTCTCAAAGATTAAGCCATGCATGTCTCAGTACAAGCCGCATTAAGGTGAAACCGCGAATGGCTCATTAAATCAGTTATGGTTCCTTAGATCGTACCCACGTTACTTGGATAACTGTGGTAATTCTAGAGCTAATACATGCAAACAGAGTCCCGACCAGAGATGGAAGGGACGCTTTTATTAGATCAAAACCAATCGGTCGGCTCGTCCGGTCCGTTTGCCTTGGTGACTCTGAATAACTTTGGGCTGATCGCACGGTCCTCGTACCGGCGACGCATCTTTCAAATGTCTGCCTTATCACTGTCGATGGTAGGTTCTGCGCCTACCAT
>NW_025726681.1:50000-51791 GCF_021461395.2 Schistocerca americana
CTCCAGCGGATGAACGGCGGACTTTTCCCGCAGTCGCAATGTGCAATCCACCCCTATAACATGCGTTTCATGAAGAGTTATCTCCAATATGCGACATTCCCGCTGTCCCTATACATGAGCTGCGGGCTGTACCAGTTACGAGCTAGAGACGCGACCGCGTTGCTCTCTGTACGAATGCCGATGCTGAGCGGTCAGCTAGGAGGCGCTCCATCCATGTCGGTACCGGTGAGCGTTGCACTCGCAGTCGCAAGAACGTACGGCAAGTATATTACCTGGAAGAGTCAATGACAGTCCACGCCCCCCTGCGTGGGAAGAGTCTTTCTAGGCCATGACCCACCGGAAGGGCGCAGCGTCCCCCACCCCAGACATGTGACGTCACACCATCGGTATTGACGACTAGACTGATTCCTTATAATCATTTGCCATACACCGGTGGAAGCTGCCGAGACGAGTAACTACATAGCGGGCTCGCCGTGTCACTAATGTACAGAGATACAACAGTTTCGACTGGAACCGGATTAAACGTATACACGGCGCTGATTAGTAATAGATAGAGCCATCAGAATACAGATAATGTATACAACTGTCCGTATACATGCTGAAAGACTCTGCTCACAATCACAACCACACGTCAGCCACACACCCTTATCACGCACTACTCTCTGCCTGTAACACGCACACAGACAATATGTAAGCACCAGCATGGAACAACACCCAGTGCATCCTCTCCGCCACATTAGACAATCCACACTGTCATAACCAGACTGGGAGGTCCACTCAGAAAACAGAATATCCCACCCACCCGACAACCACCATTGCTCAGCCAAGCCACCAACACCCACACATGTCCTACACAGGGGTGCACCCAACATCACAATACTGCCTCCTCTCACAGCACACAAACAATGGCAGGAATGAAAGACACAGGTCTGCCACAAGCATGGAATGAGAGCGCCGCCTGTCATGAGCCAAAGGTGCATCCTGACGTGGCAAATCAGATGATGCCGCAGGCATCCACTTACTATAATCACAATCAACAAACCGGCCGCCCCGCCCCGCCCCCCATTAAACCTTTCCTTACAACAATGTGTACCTTAACCTAACCTATCGTAACCTAACCTATATCGTACCGTAACCTAACCTATGTCGTACCGTAACCTAACCTATGTCGTACCGTAACCTAACCTATGTCGTACCGTAACCTAACCTATGTCGTACCGTAACCTAACCTATGTCGTACCGTAACCTAACCTATGTCGTACCGTAACCTAACCTATGTCGTACCGTAACCTAACCTATGTCGTACCGTAACCTAACCTATGTCGTACCGTAACCTAACCTATGTCGTACCGTAACCTAACCTATGTCGTACCGTAACCTAACCTATGTCGTACCGTAACCTAACCTATGTCGTACCGTAACCTAACCTATGTCGTACCGTAACCTAACCTATGTCGTACCGTAACCTAACCTATGTCGTACCTTAACCTAACCTATGTCGTACCTTAACCTACCCTATGTCGTACCTTAACCTAACCTATGTCGTACCTTAACCTAACCTATGTCGTACCTTAACCTAACCTATGTCGTACCTTAACCTAACCTATGTCGTACCTTAACCTAACCTATGTCGTACCTTAACCTAACCTATGTCGTACCTTAACCTAACCTATGTCGTACCTTAACCTAACCTATGTCGTACCTTAACCTAACCTATGTCGTACCTTAACCTAACCTATGTCGTACCTTAACCTAACCTATGTCGTACCTTAACCTAACCTATGTCGTACC
>NW_025726682.1:0-51780 GCF_021461395.2 Schistocerca americana
GGGGACAGCACAGCTTGCGAGCTCAGCACAGCTTGCGAGGACAGCACAGCTGCGAGGACAGCACAGCTTGCGAGGACAGCACAGCTTGCGAGGACAGCATAGCTTGCGAGGACAGCACAACTTGCGAGGACAGCACAGCTTGCGAGGACAGCACAGGTTGCGAGGACAGCACAGCTTGCTAGGTCAGCACACCTTGCGAGGGCAGCACACCTTGCGAGGGACAGCACAGCTTGCGAGGACAGCACAGCTTGCGAGGAGAGCACAGCTTGCGAGGATAGCTCAGCTTGCGAGGTCAGCACAGCTTGCGAGGACAGCACAGCTTGCGAGGACAGCACAGCTTGCGAGGACGGCACAGCTTGCGAGGACGGCACAGCTTACAAAGACGGCACAGCTTGCGAGGACACACAGCTTGCGAGGACAGCACAGCTTGCGAGGACAACACAGGTTGCGGGGACAGCACAGCTTGCGTGGACAGCACAGGTTGTGAGGACAGCACGGCTTGCGAGAACAGCACGGCTTGCGAGGACAGCACAGCTTGCGAGGACAGCACAGCTTGCGAGGACAGCATAGCTTGCGAGGACAGCACGGCTTGCGAGGACAGCACAGCTTGCGAGGAGGGCTCAGCTTGCGAGGACGGCACAGCTTGCGAGGACAGGAAAGCTTGCGAGGACAGCAAAGCTTGTGAGGACTGCAAAGCTTGTGAGGACAGCACGGCTTGCGAGGACAGCAAGGCTTGCGTGGACAGCACACCTTGCGAAGGCTGCACTCCTTGCAAAGGCTGGACTCCTTGCAAAGGCTGCACACCTTGCGAAGGCTGCACTCCTTGCGAAGGCTGCACTCCTTGCGAAGGCTGCACTCCTTGCAAAGGCTGCACTCCTTGTGAAGGCTGCACGCCTTGCGAAGGCAGCACTCCGAGAAAAGGGTGCACTCCAAGCGAAGGCTGCACTCCGAGCGAAGGTTGCACTCCGAGCAAAGGTTGCACTCCGAGCAAAGGTTGCACTCTGAGCAAGGATTGTACTCCGTGCGAAGGTTGCACTCCGAGCAACGGTTGCACTCCATCCAAAGGCTGCACTCCATGCGAAAACTGCATTTCATTCGAAGGCTGCACCCCGTGCATACGCTGCATCCTGTGCAAAGAATGCACTCTGTGCAAAGGCTGTGCTCCTTACGTTGGCTGCACTTCTTGCGAACGCTGCACTCCGTTCGAAGGCTGCACACAGTGCGATGGTTGCACTTCATGGGAAGGCTGCACTCCATGCGAATGCTGCACTCCATGCGAAGGCTGCACTCCATGCTAAGGCTGCACTCCATGCGAAGGCTGCACTCCATGCGAAGGCTGCACTCCATGCAAAGGCTGCACTCCATGCGCAGGCTACACTCCATGCGAAGGCTACACTCCATGCGAAGGCTACACTCCATGCGAAGGCTACACACCATGCGAAGGCTACACTCCATGCGAAGGCTACACTCCATGCGAAGGCTACACTCCATGCAAAGGCTACACTCCATGCGAAGGCTACACTCCATGCGAAGGCTACACTCCATGCAAAGGCTACACTCCATGCAAAGGCTACACTCCATGCAAAGGCTACACTCCATGCAATGGCTACACTCCATGCAAAGGCTACACTCCATGCAATGGCTACACTCCATGCAAAGGCTACACTCCATGCGAAGGCTACACTCCATGCGAAGGCTGCACTCTGTTCGAGGGCTGCACTCTGTTCGAGGGCTGCACTCTGTGTGAAACCTGCTGCACTGCATGCAAAGACTGAACTCTGTGCGAAGGGTGTACTCCGTGTGGAGGCTACATTTTCTGCGAAATGTGTACTCCTAGTGACGGCTGCACTCCATGCAGAGACTACACTCCATGTGGAGGCTGCACTCCCTGCGGAGGCTGCACTCAATGTGAACGTTGCAGTCATTGAGAAGGCTACAGTCATTGAAAGTCTCACTCTTTGCAAGGGCTGCACTCCTTAAAAATTCTGCACACCTTGCAAAGTCTTTACACACTGTTATTACTGCATAGTCTGATTTCATCACTCCTATTAAGTGAGAAGATCTTTGTGGACGTCATGCAGTGTAAGGACTGCAAACCATGTCCAAGCATCATGACGTGTAGGCAGTACACCTTGTGCGATAACTCTCTTAATGAAATAATCCCAGATTGTGAGGAAGTTAATTTAAGAAAGAGACATGTTGCTACAGGTAGAGGAGCATACATTCTGATATCAGTCGCACTTGTCAGCGCACCTCACAGCTCACCATGAAAGGGAAGCACAGCTACCAGGGGCAACACACATTCGAAAGACAGTACAGATTGTGAGAGACTACACTGATGGGAGATGGCACATACTATTAGGAAGTGACTCTATTGAAGGACAGAACGTGAAGCGTGGACACCACTCCTTTTGAGGGCAGCATCCCTACTGAGGACAGCGCATTATGTGAGGACAGAACATCTTGGGATGGTAGAACCACACAATGTGAGCTCAGCTTGCTCTGCAAGGTGGGCTTGTCATGCATTGTATGTGAGTACAGCACAGCTTGCAAGGATGGCACACCTCGCGAAGACGGCACACCAAGCGAGGACGGCACACCAAGCGAGGACGGCACACGAAGGGAGGACGGCACACCAAGCGAGGACGGCACACCAAGCGAGGACGGCACACCAAGCGAGGACGGCACACCAAGCGAGGACGGCACACCAAGCGAGGACGGCACACCAAGCGAGGACGGCACACCTTGCGAGGACGGCACACCTTGCGAGGACGGCACACCAAGCGAGGACGGCACACCAAGCGAGGACGGCACACCAAGCGAGGATGGCACACCAAGCGAGGACGGCACACCAAGCGAGGACGGCACACCTTGCGCGGACGGCACACCTTGCGCGGACGGCACACCTTGCGCGGACGGCACACCTTGCGCGGACGGCACACCTTGCGCGGACGGCACACCTTGCGCGGACGGCACACCTTGCGCGGACGGCACAGCTTGCGAGGACGGCACACCTTGCGAGGACGGCACACCTTGCGAGGACGGCACACCTTGCGAGGACGGCACACCTTGCGAGGACGGCACACCTTGCGAGGACGGCACACCTTGCGAGGACGGCACACCAAGCGAGGACGGCACACCAAGCGAGGACGGCACACCATTCGAGGACGGCACTCCATTCGAGGACGGCACACCATTCGAGGACGACACACCATTCGAGGACGGCACACCATTCGAGGACGGCACACCATTCGAGGACGGCACACCATTCGAGGATGGCACATCATTCGAAGATGGCACACCATGTGAGGATTGCACACCATGCAGGGACAGCACACCTCACAAGCACTGCACACTTAGTGAAGACTGCACACCTGTGAAGTTAGGATGCCTTGTGAAGACAGCTCGCCCTGCAAAGACACCTTCAGAACACAAGACACCAATAAAATTGCACACCTACTGAGTACATCAAGTGTTAAGAAGATGGCAGATATGCAGGGGACAGCTCACTTTAGGCAGTCCGCACACCTTAAAGGGAGAGCACATGTTGGAATGAGAGGACATTTTATAAGGGAGGCTTACCCCATGAGGAGAGAATGCCTTGTAATGTTAGTACACTGTGTGGGGATAGGACAATATATGAAGATGGCATATTTTGTGAAAAATTATGTGTTCCAATGACTGCATGCCTTCTGATTGCTGCACTCATTATGAGGTTAGCACATGTTGGCAGTACAGCTCACCATGTGGGGGGCAGAATAATTTTCATGGACAGCACAACCAGTGAGGACAGCTCACCTTGCACAGAATGCACACCCCTTGCAAGGACAAAACAGCCCGCAAGGAAAGGACATCTTTCGAGGACAACACACCTTGTGCAGCAGCATACTTTTTGAGGACGGCGTATCTTATGAGAACAGCAAATATTTCAGGACCGTTAAAGAAGCGAGGACAGAACACCATATTAAGGTACAACATGTTGGGAGGAAAAACACATTTTCTGATAAGTGCATATTGTGCCATGCCATTCCTGCTCACCTTATGATGAGTGCAAAATCTGTGAGGACAGTACAGCTTACATTGACGGCACAGATATTGACACCGGCAATCCTCACAATGACAGAACATGTAGTTAGTGTATCTGACCTTGTGAACACAGCATACTTTTTGATGACAGCACAGCACACATTGCAAGGACAGCACACCTTGTGTGGGAAGCACACCTTGCGGGGACAGCACAATTTGTGGGGACAGCGCAATTTGCGAGGACAGCACAACTTGTGAGGACAGCACAAGTTGACAGTGCTGCACAAGTTGCGAGTACAGCACAACTTGTGAGGACAGCACAAGTTGACAGTACTGCACAAGTTGCGAGTACAGCACAACTTGCGAGGACAGCACAGCTTGAAAGGACAGCACAGCTTGAGAGGACAGCACAGCTTGCGAGGACAGCACAGGTTGCAAGGACAGCACAGCTTGCGAGGACAACAAACTTTTTGATTAACCTAGTGGATGCCATTACTCTAGTACGTTCAGTAACTGTTTCATTTGCAGCAACCTTAATGTATATAGTAACACTTGCATGTACAGATACACTAAAATGAATAGGAAGAACTTCACATTCAGCGGTTTTACCTGATAGAACATGAATAGTGTGTGCTGCAACTCTTGCATGCACAGTATCTCTAATGTACAGAGTAAGTGTTGGGTAAGCAGTCACTTCTCCATGCAAGGTAACTCTTGCAAGTTGAGTAACAGATGCTTTTGCAATCCTCACAATGACAGAACACGTAGTTAGTGTATGTGACCTTGTGAACACAGCATACTTTGAGGACAGCACAGCACACATTGCAAGGACAGCACACCTTGCGAGGGAAGCACACCTTGTGGGGACAGTAAAAGTTGCGAGAACAACACAGCTTGCGAGGACAGCACAGCTTGCGAGGACAGCACAGCTTGCGAGGACAGCACAGCTTGCGAGGACAGCTCAACTTGAGAGGACAGCACAACTTGAGAGGACAGCACAGCTTGCGAGGACAGCACAGCTTGCGAGGACAGCTCAACTTGAGAGGATAGCTCAACTTGAGTGGATAGCTTAACTTGAGAGGATAGCTCAACTTGAGAGGATAGCTCAACTTGAGAGGATAGCTCAACTTGAGAGGATAGCTCAACTTGAGAGGATAGCTCAACTTGAGAGGATAGCTCAACTTGAGAGGACAGCACAACTTGAGAGGACAGCTCAACTTGAGAGGGCAGCTCAACTTGAGATGGCAGCTCAACTTGAGAGGGCAGCTCAACTTGAGAGGGCAGCTCAACTTCAGTGTACAGCCCAACTTGAGAGGAAATCTCAACCTGAGAGGACACCTCAACCTGAGAGGACAGCTCAACTTGAGAGGACAGTCCATCTGTATAGGACAGCTCAACTGTAGAGGACAGCTCAACTTGAGAGGACAGCTCAACTTGAGAGGACAGCACAACTTGCGAAGGCAGCACAACTTGCGAGGACAGCAAAGCTTGCGAGGACAGCAAAGCTTGTGAGGACAGCAAAGCTTGTGAGGACAGCAAAGCTTGTGAGGACAGCACAGCTTGCGAGGACAGCACAGCTTGTGAGGACAGCACAGCTTGCGAGGACAGCACAGTTAGCGAGGACAGCACAGCTTGCGAGGACAGCACAGCTTGCGAGGACAGCACAGCTTGCGGAGACAGCACAGCTTGAGAGGACAGCACAGCTTGCGAGGTCAGCACACCTTGCGAGGGCAGCACACCTTGCGAGGACAGCATAGCTTGCGAGGACAGCACAGCTTGCGAGGAGAGCACAGCTTGTGAGAACAGCTCAGCTTGCGAGGTCAGCACAGCTTGCGAGGACAGCACAGCTTGTGAGGACAGCACAGCTTGCGAGGGCGGCACAGCTTGCGAGGACGGCACAGCTTACAAAGACGGCACAGCTTGCGAGGACAGCACAGCTTGCGAGGACAGCACAGCTTGCGAGGACAACACAGGTTGTGGGGACAGCACAGCTTGCGTGGACAGCACAGGTTGCGAGGACAGCACGGCTTGCGAGGACAGCACGGCTTGCGAGGACAGCACAGCTTGCGAGGACAGCACAGCTTGCGAGGACAGCACAGCTTGCGAGCTCAGCACAGCTTGCGAGGACAGCACAGCTTGCGAGGACAGCACAGCTTGCGAGGACAGCACAGCTTGCGAGGACAGCACAGCTTGCGAGGACAGGACAACTTGCGAGGACAGCACAGCTTGCGAGGACAGCACAGCTTGCGAGGACAGCACAGCTTGCGAGGTCAGCACACCTTGCGAGGGCAGCACACCTTGCCAGGACAGCACAGCTTGCGAGGACAGCACAGCTTGCGAGGAGAGCACAGCTTGCGAGGACAGCTCAGCTTGCGAGGTCAGCACAGCATGCGAGGACAGCACAGCTTGCGAGGACAGCACAGCTTGCGAGGACGGCACAGCTTGCGAGGACGGCACAGCTTACAAAGACGGCACAGCTTGCGAGGACAGCACAGCTTGCGAGGACAGCACAGCTTGCGAGGACAACACAGGTTGCGGGGACAGCACAGCTTGCGTGGACAGCACAGGTTGCGAGGACAGCATTACTTGAGAGGACAGCTCAACTTGAGAGGACAGCTCAACTTTGGAGGACAGCTCAACATAAGAGGGCAGCTCAACTTGAGAGGGCAGCTCAACTTGAGAGGGCAGCTCAACTTGAGAGGGCAGCTCAACTTGTGAGGACAGCTGAACTTGAGAGGGCAGCACAACTTGCGAGGACTGCACAACTTGCAAGAACAGCAAAGGTCGCGAGGACAGCAAAGCTTGCGAGGACAGCAAAGCTTGCGAGGACAGCAAAAGTCGCAAGGACAGCACGGCTCGCGAGGACAGCACAGCTTGCGAGGAGAGCACAGCTTGCGAGGACAGCACAAATTGGGAGGACAGCACAGCTTTCGAGGACAGCACAGCTTGCGATGACAGCACAACTTGCGAGGACAGCACGGCTTGCGAGGACAGCTCAACTTGAGAGGACAGCTCAACTTGAGAGGACAGCTCAGCTTTGGAGGACAGCTCAACATAAGAGGGCAGCTCAACTTGAGAGGACAGCTCAACTTGAGAGGACAGCTCAACTTGAGAGGACAGCTCAACTTGAGAGGACAGCACTACTTGAGAGGAAAGCACAACATGCGAAGACAGCAAAGCTTGCGAAGACAGCACGGCCGGCGAGGACAGCACGGCTTGCGAGGACAGCAAGGCTTGCGATGACAGCACAGCTTGCGAGGACAGTACAGCTTGCGAGGACAGCGCAGCTTGCGAGGACAGCACAGCTTGCGAGGACAGCACAGCTAACGCGGACAGCACAGCTTGCGAGGACAGCACAGCTTGCGAGGACAGCACAGCTTGCGAGGACAGCACAGCTTGCGAGGACGGCACAGCTTGCGAGGACGGCACAGCTTACAAAGACGGCACAGCTTGCGAGCACAGCACAGCTTGCGAGGACAGCACAGCTTGCGAGGACAACACAGGTTGCGGGGACAGCACAGCTTGCGTGGACAGCACAGGTTGCGAGGACAGCACGGCTTGCGAGGACAGCACAGCTTGCGAGGACAGCACAGCTTGCGAGGACAGCATAGCTTGCGAGGACAGGACAGCTTGCGAGGACAGCACAGCTTGTGAGGATGGCACAGCTTGCGAGGATGGCACAGCTTGCAAGGACATCACAGCTTGCGAGGACAGCTCAACTTGAGAGGACAGCTGAAATTGAGAGGACAGCTCAACTTGAGAGGACAGCTCAACTTCAGAGGACAGCAAAACTTGAGAGGACTGCTCAACTTGAGAGGGCTGCTCAGCTTCAGAGGGCAGCTCAACTAGAGAGGGCAGCTCAACTTGAGAGGGCAGCTCAACTTGAGAGGGCAGCTCAACTTGAGAGGGCAGCTCAACTTCAGTGTACAGCTCAACTTGAGAGGAAATCTCAACCTGAGAGGACACCTCAACCTGAGAGGACAGCTCAACTTGAGAGGACAGCACAACTTACAAGGACAGGAAAGCTTGCGAGGACAGCAAAGCTTGTGAGGACAGCAAAGCTTGTGAGGACAGCACGGCTTGCGAGGACAGCAAGGCTTGCGTGGACAGCACGGCTTCCGAGGACAGCACGGCTTGCAAGGACAGCACGGCTTGTGAGGACAGCACACCTGGCGAGGACAGCACGGCTTGCAAGGACAGCACGGCTTGCGAGGACAGCACAGCTTGCGAGGAGAGCACAGCTTGCGAGGACAGCACAGCTTGGGAGGACAGCACAGCTTTCGAGGACAGCACAGCTTGCGATGACAGCACAACTTGCGAGGACAGCACGGCCTTCGAGGACAGCTCAACTTGAGAGGACAGCTCAACTTGAGAGGACAGCTCAACTTGAGAGGACAGCTCAACTTGAGAGGACAGCTCAACTTGACAGGACAGCTTAAATTGAGAGGACAGCTCAACTTGAAAGGGCAGCTCAACTTGAGAGGACAGCTCATCTAGCGAGGACAGCTCATCTGAAGAGGACAGCTCAACATCAGAGGACAGCTAAACTTGAAGGAGAGGTCAACTTGAGAGGACATCTCAACTTGAGAGGACAGTTCAACTTGAGAGGACAGCTTAACTTGAGGGGACAGCTCAACTTGAGAGGACAGCTCAACTAGAGAAGGCAGCTCATCTTAAGAGGACAGCTCAACTTGAGGGGACAGCTCAACTTGGGAGGGCAGCTCAACTTGAGAGGGCAGCTCAACTTGAGAGGGCAGCTCAACTTGAGATGGCAGCTCAACTTGAGAGGGCAGCTCAACTTGAGAGGGCAGCTCAACTTCAGTGTACAGCCCAACTTGAGAGGAAATCTCAACCTGAGAGGACACCTCAACCTGAGAGGACAGCTCAACTTGAGAGGACAGTCCATCTGTTTAGGACAGCTCAACTGTAGAGGACAGCTCAACTTGAGAGGACAGCTCAACTTGAGAGGACAGCACAACTTGCGAAGGCAGCACAACTTGCGAGAACAGCAAAGCTTGTGAGGACAGCAAAGCTTGTGAGGACAGCAAAGCTTGTGAGGACAGCACAGCTTGCGAGGACAGCACAGCTTGCGAGGACAGCACAGCTTGCGAGGACAGCACAGCTTGCGAGGACAGCACAGCTTGCGAGGACAGCACAGCTTGCGAGCTCAGCACAGCTTGCGAGGACAGCACAGCTTGCGAGGACAGCACAGCTTGCGAGGACAGCTTAGCTTGCGAGGACAGCACAGCTTGCGAGGACAGCACAGCTAGCGAGGACAGCACAGCTTGCGAGGACAGCACAGCTTGCGAGGACAGCACAGCTTGCGAGGACAGCACAGCTTGCGAGGACAGCACAGCTTGCGAGGTCAGCACACCTTGCGAGGGCAGCACACCTTGCGAGGGCAGCACAGCTTGCGAGGACAGCACAGCTTGCGAGGAGAGCACAGCTTGCGAGAACAGCTCAGCTTGCGAGGTCAGCACAGCTTGCGAGGACAGCACAGCTTGTGAGGACAGCACAGCTTGCGAGGACGGCACAGCTTGCGAGGACGGCACAGCTTACAAAGACGGCACAGCTTGCGAGGACAGCACAGCTTGCGAGGACAGCACAGCTTGCGAGGACAACACAGGTTGCGGGGACAGCACAGCTTGCGTTGACAGCACAGGTTGCGAGGACAGCACGGCTTGCGAGGACAGCACGGCTTGCGAGGACAGCACAGCTTGCGAGGACAGCACAGCTTGCGAGGACAGCATAGCTTGCGGGGACAGCACAGCTTGCGAGCTCAGCACAGCTTGCGAGGACAGCACAGCTTGCGAGGACAGCACAGCTTGCGAGGACAGCACAGCTTGCGAGGACAGCATAGCTTGCGAGGACAGCACAACTTGCGAGGACAGCACAGCTTGCGAGGACAGCACAGGTTGCGAGGACAGCACAGCTTGCTAGGTCAGCACACCTTGCGAGGGCAGCACACCTTGCGAGGACAGCACAGCTTGCGAGGACAGCACAGCTTGCGAGGAGAGCACAGCTTGCGAGGATAGCTCAGCTTGCGAGGTCAGCACAGCTTGCGAGGACAGCACAGCTTGCGAGGACAGCACAGCTTGCGAGGACGGCACAGCTTGCGAGGACGGCACAGCTTACAAAGACGGCACAGCTTGCGAGGACACACAGCTTGCGAGGACAGCACAGCTTGCGAGGACAACACAGGTTGCGGGGACAGCACAGCTTGCGTGGACAGCACAGGTTGTGAGGACAGCACGGCTTGCGAGAACAGCACGGCTTGCGAGGACAGCACAGCTTGCGAGGACAGCACAGCTTGCGAGGACAGCATAGCTTGCGAGGACAGCACGGCTTGCGAGGACAGCACAGCTTGCGAGGAGGGCTCAGCTTGCGAGGACGGCACAGCTTGCGAGGACAGGAAAGCTTGCGAGGACAGCAAAGCTTGTGAGGACTGCAAAGCTTGTGAGGACAGCACGGCTTGCGAGGACAGCAAGGCTTGCGTGGACAGCACACCTTGCGAAGGCTGCACTCCTTGCAAAGGCTGGACTCCTTGCAAAGGCTGCACACCTTGCGAAGGCTGCACTCCTTGCGAAGGCTGCACTCCTTGCGAAGGCTGCACTCCTTGCAAAGGCTGCACTCCTTGTGAAGGCTGCACGCCTTGCGAAGGCAGCACTCCGAGAAAAGGGTGCACTCCAAGCGAAGGCTGCACTCCGAGCGAAGGTTGCACTCCGAGCAAAGGTTGCACTCCGAGCAAAGGTTGCACTCTGAGCAAGGATTGTACTCCGTGCGAAGGTTGCACTCCGAGCAACGGTTGCACTCCATCCAAAGGCTGCACTCCATGCGAAAACTGCATTTCATTCGAAGGCTGCACCCCGTGCATACGCTGCATCCTGTGCAAAGAATGCACTCTGTGCAAAGGCTGTGCTCCTTACGTTGGCTGCACTTCTTGCGAACGCTGCACTCCGTTCGAAGGCTGCACACAGTGCGATGGTTGCACTTCATGGGAAGGCTGCACTCCATGCGAATGCTGCACTCCATGCGAAGGCTGCACTCCATGCTAAGGCTGCACTCCATGCGAAGGCTGCACTCCATGCGAAGGCTGCACTCCATGCAAAGGCTGCACTCCATGCGCAGGCTACACTCCATGCGAAGGCTACACTCCATGCGAAGGCTACACTCCATGCGAAGGCTACACACCATGCGAAGGCTACACTCCATGCGAAGGCTACACTCCATGCGAAGGCTACACTCCATGCAAAGGCTACACTCCATGCGAAGGCTACACTCCATGCGAAGGCTACACTCCATGCAAAGGCTACACTCCATGCAAAGGCTACACTCCATGCAAAGGCTACACTCCATGCAATGGCTACACTCCATGCAAAGGCTACACTCCATGCAATGGCTACACTCCATGCAAAGGCTACACTCCATGCGAAGGCTACACTCCATGCGAAGGCTGCACTCTGTTCGAGGGCTGCACTCTGTTCGAGGGCTGCACTCTGTGTGAAACCTGCTGCACTGCATGCAAAGACTGAACTCTGTGCGAAGGGTGTACTCCGTGTGGAGGCTACATTTTCTGCGAAATGTGTACTCCTAGTGACGGCTGCACTCCATGCAGAGACTACACTCCATGTGGAGGCTGCACTCCCTGCGGAGGCTGCACTCAATGTGAACGTTGCAGTCATTGAGAAGGCTACAGTCATTGAAAGTCTCACTCTTTGCAAGGGCTGCACTCCTTAAAAATTCTGCACACCTTGCAAAGTCTTTACACACTGTTATTACTGCATAGTCTGATTTCATCACTCCTATTAAGTGAGAAGATCTTTGTGGACGTCATGCAGTGTAAGGACTGCAAACCATGTCCAAGCATCATGACGTGTAGGCAGTACACCTTGTGCGATAACTCTCTTAATGAAATAATCCCAGATTGTGAGGAAGTTAATTTAAGAAAGAGACATGTTGCTACAGGTAGAGGAGCATACATTCTGATATCAGTCGCACTTGTCAGCGCACCTCACAGCTCACCATGAAAGGGAAGCACAGCTACCAGGGGCAACACACATTCGAAAGACAGTACAGATTGTGAGAGACTACACTGATGGGAGATGGCACATACTATTAGGAAGTGACTCTATTGAAGGACAGAACGTGAAGCGTGGACACCACTCCTTTTGAGGGCAGCATCCCTACTGAGGACAGCGCATTATGTGAGGACAGAACATCTTGGGATGGTAGAACCACACAATGTGAGCTCAGCTTGCTCTGCAAGGTGGGCTTGTCATGCATTGTATGTGAGTACAGCACAGCTTGCAAGGATGGCACACCTCGCGAAGACGGCACACCAAGCGAGGACGGCACACCAAGCGAGGACGGCACACGAAGGGAGGACGGCACACCAAGCGAGGACGGCACACCAAGCGAGGACGGCACACCAAGCGAGGACGGCACACCAAGCGAGGACGGCACACCAAGCGAGGACGGCACACCAAGCGAGGACGGCACACCTTGCGAGGACGGCACACCTTGCGAGGACGGCACACCAAGCGAGGACGGCACACCAAGCGAGGACGGCACACCAAGCGAGGATGGCACACCAAGCGAGGACGGCACACCAAGCGAGGACGGCACACCTTGCGCGGACGGCACACCTTGCGCGGACGGCACACCTTGCGCGGACGGCACACCTTGCGCGGACGGCACACCTTGCGCGGACGGCACACCTTGCGCGGACGGCACACCTTGCGCGGACGGCACAGCTTGCGAGGACGGCACACCTTGCGAGGACGGCACACCTTGCGAGGACGGCACACCTTGCGAGGACGGCACACCTTGCGAGGACGGCACACCTTGCGAGGACGGCACACCTTGCGAGGACGGCACACCAAGCGAGGACGGCACACCAAGCGAGGACGGCACACCATTCGAGGACGGCACTCCATTCGAGGACGGCACACCATTCGAGGACGACACACCATTCGAGGACGGCACACCATTCGAGGACGGCACACCATTCGAGGACGGCACACCATTCGAGGATGGCACATCATTCGAAGATGGCACACCATGTGAGGATTGCACACCATGCAGGGACAGCACACCTCACAAGCACTGCACACTTAGTGAAGACTGCACACCTGTGAAGTTAGGATGCCTTGTGAAGACAGCTCGCCCTGCAAAGACACCTTCAGAACACAAGACACCAATAAAATTGCACACCTACTGAGTACATCAAGTGTTAAGAAGATGGCAGATATGCAGGGGACAGCTCACTTTAGGCAGTCCGCACACCTTAAAGGGAGAGCACATGTTGGAATGAGAGGACATTTTATAAGGGAGGCTTACCCCATGAGGAGAGAATGCCTTGTAATGTTAGTACACTGTGTGGGGATAGGACAATATATGAAGATGGCATATTTTGTGAAAAATTATGTGTTCCAATGACTGCATGCCTTCTGATTGCTGCACTCATTATGAGGTTAGCACATGTTGGCAGTACAGCTCACCATGTGGGGGGCAGAATAATTTTCATGGACAGCACAACCAGTGAGGACAGCTCACCTTGCACAGAATGCACACCCCTTGCAAGGACAAAACAGCCCGCAAGGAAAGGACATCTTTCGAGGACAACACACCTTGTGCAGCAGCATACTTTTTGAGGACGGCGTATCTTATGAGAACAGCAAATATTTTCAGGACCGTTAAAGAAGCGAGGACAGAACACCATATTAAGGTACAACATGTTGGGAGGAAAAACACATTTTCTGATAAGTGCATATTGTGCCATGCCATTCCTGCTCACCTTATGATGAGTGCAAAATCTGTGAGGACAGTACAGCTTACATTGACGGCACAGATATTGACACCGGCAATCCTCACAATGACAGAACATGTAGTTAGTGTATCTGACCTTGTGAACACAGCATACTTTTTGATGACAGCACAGCACACATTGCAAGGACAGCACACCTTGTGTGGGAAGCACACCTTGCGGGGACAGCACAATTTGTGGGGACAGCGCAATTTGCGAGGACAGCACAACTTGTGAGGACAGCACAAGTTGACAGTGCTGCACAAGTTGCGAGTACAGCACAACTTGTGAGGACAGCACAAGTTGACAGTACTGCACAAGTTGCGAGTACAGCACAACTTGCGAGGACAGCACAGCTTGAAAGGACAGCACAGCTTGAGAGGACAGCACAGCTTGCGAGGACAGCACAGGTTGCAAGGACAGCACAGCTTGCGAGGACAACAAACTTTTTGATTAACCTAGTGGATGCCATTACTCTAGTACGTTCAGTAACTGTTTCATTTGCAGCAACCTTAATGTATATAGTAACACTTGCATGTACAGATACACTAAAATGAATAGGAAGAACTTCACATTCAGCGGTTTTACCTGATAGAACATGAATAGTGTGTGCTGCAACTCTTGCATGCACAGTATCTCTAATGTACAGAGTAAGTGTTGGGTAAGCAGTCACTTCTCCATGCAAGGTAACTCTTGCAAGTTGAGTAACAGATGCTTTTGCAATCCTCACAATGACAGAACACGTAGTTAGTGTATGTGACCTTGTGAACACAGCATACTTTGAGGACAGCACAGCACACATTGCAAGGACAGCACACCTTGCGAGGGAAGCACACCTTGTGGGGACAGTAAAAGTTGCGAGAACAACACAGCTTGCGAGGACAGCACAGCTTGCGAGGACAGCACAGCTTGCGAGGACAGCACAGCTTGCGAGGACAGCTCAACTTGAGAGGACAGCACAACTTGAGAGGACAGCACAGCTTGCGAGGACAGCACAGCTTGCGAGGACAGCTCAACTTGAGAGGATAGCTCAACTTGAGTGGATAGCTTAACTTGAGAGGATAGCTCAACTTGAGAGGATAGCTCAACTTGAGAGGATAGCTCAACTTGAGAGGATAGCTCAACTTGAGAGGATAGCTCAACTTGAGAGGATAGCTCAACTTGAGAGGACAGCACAACTTGAGAGGACAGCTCAACTTGAGAGGGCAGCTCAACTTGAGATGGCAGCTCAACTTGAGAGGGCAGCTCAACTTGAGAGGGCAGCTCAACTTCAGTGTACAGCCCAACTTGAGAGGAAATCTCAACCTGAGAGGACACCTCAACCTGAGAGGACAGCTCAACTTGAGAGGACAGTCCATCTGTATAGGACAGCTCAACTGTAGAGGACAGCTCAACTTGAGAGGACAGCTCAACTTGAGAGGACAGCACAACTTGCGAAGGCAGCACAACTTGCGAGGACAGCAAAGCTTGCGAGGACAGCAAAGCTTGTGAGGACAGCAAAGCTTGTGAGGACAGCAAAGCTTGTGAGGACAGCACAGCTTGCGAGGACAGCACAGCTTGTGAGGACAGCACAGCTTGCGAGGACAGCACAGTTAGCGAGGACAGCACAGCTTGCGAGGACAGCACAGCTTGCGAGGACAGCACAGCTTGCGGAGACAGCACAGCTTGAGAGGACAGCACAGCTTGCGAGGTCAGCACACCTTGCGAGGGCAGCACACCTTGCGAGGACAGCATAGCTTGCGAGGACAGCACAGCTTGCGAGGAGAGCACAGCTTGTGAGAACAGCTCAGCTTGCGAGGTCAGCACAGCTTGCGAGGACAGCACAGCTTGTGAGGACAGCACAGCTTGCGAGGGCGGCACAGCTTGCGAGGACGGCACAGCTTACAAAGACGGCACAGCTTGCGAGGACAGCACAGCTTGCGAGGACAGCACAGCTTGCGAGGACAACACAGGTTGTGGGGACAGCACAGCTTGCGTGGACAGCACAGGTTGCGAGGACAGCACGGCTTGCGAGGACAGCACGGCTTGCGAGGACAGCACAGCTTGCGAGGACAGCACAGCTTGCGAGGACAGCACAGCTTGCGAGCTCAGCACAGCTTGCGAGGACAGCACAGCTTGCGAGGACAGCACAGCTTGCGAGGACAGCACAGCTTGCGAGGACAGCACAGCTTGCGAGGACAGGACAACTTGCGAGGACAGCACAGCTTGCGAGGACAGCACAGCTTGCGAGGACAGCACAGCTTGCGAGGTCAGCACACCTTGCGAGGGCAGCACACCTTGCCAGGACAGCACAGCTTGCGAGGACAGCACAGCTTGCGAGGAGAGCACAGCTTGCGAGGACAGCTCAGCTTGCGAGGTCAGCACAGCATGCGAGGACAGCACAGCTTGCGAGGACAGCACAGCTTGCGAGGACGGCACAGCTTGCGAGGACGGCACAGCTTACAAAGACGGCACAGCTTGCGAGGACAGCACAGCTTGCGAGGACAGCACAGCTTGCGAGGACAACACAGGTTGCGGGGACAGCACAGCTTGCGTGGACAGCACAGGTTGCGAGGACAGCATTACTTGAGAGGACAGCTCAACTTGAGAGGACAGCTCAACTTTGGAGGACAGCTCAACATAAGAGGGCAGCTCAACTTGAGAGGGCAGCTCAACTTGAGAGGGCAGCTCAACTTGAGAGGGCAGCTCAACTTGTGAGGACAGCTGAACTTGAGAGGGCAGCACAACTTGCGAGGACTGCACAACTTGCAAGAACAGCAAAGGTCGCGAGGACAGCAAAGCTTGCGAGGACAGCAAAGCTTGCGAGGACAGCAAAAGTCGCAAGGACAGCACGGCTCGCGAGGACAGCACAGCTTGCGAGGAGAGCACAGCTTGCGAGGACAGCACAAATTGGGAGGACAGCACAGCTTTCGAGGACAGCACAGCTTGCGATGACAGCACAACTTGCGAGGACAGCACGGCTTGCGAGGACAGCTCAACTTGAGAGGACAGCTCAACTTGAGAGGACAGCTCAGCTTTGGAGGACAGCTCAACATAAGAGGGCAGCTCAACTTGAGAGGACAGCTCAACTTGAGAGGACAGCTCAACTTGAGAGGACAGCTCAACTTGAGAGGACAGCACTACTTGAGAGGAAAGCACAACATGCGAAGACAGCAAAGCTTGCGAAGACAGCACGGCCGGCGAGGACAGCACGGCTTGCGAGGACAGCAAGGCTTGCGATGACAGCACAGCTTGCGAGGACAGTACAGCTTGCGAGGACAGCGCAGCTTGCGAGGACAGCACAGCTTGCGAGGACAGCACAGCTAACGCGGACAGCACAGCTTGCGAGGACAGCACAGCTTGCGAGGACAGCACAGCTTGCGAGGACAGCACAGCTTGCGAGGACGGCACAGCTTGCGAGGACGGCACAGCTTACAAAGACGGCACAGCTTGCGAGCACAGCACAGCTTGCGAGGACAGCACAGCTTGCGAGGACAACACAGGTTGCGGGGACAGCACAGCTTGCGTGGACAGCACAGGTTGCGAGGACAGCACGGCTTGCGAGGACAGCACAGCTTGCGAGGACAGCACAGCTTGCGAGGACAGCATAGCTTGCGAGGACAGGACAGCTTGCGAGGACAGCACAGCTTGTGAGGATGGCACAGCTTGCGAGGATGGCACAGCTTGCAAGGACATCACAGCTTGCGAGGACAGCTCAACTTGAGAGGACAGCTGAAATTGAGAGGACAGCTCAACTTGAGAGGACAGCTCAACTTCAGAGGACAGCAAAACTTGAGAGGACTGCTCAACTTGAGAGGGCTGCTCAGCTTCAGAGGGCAGCTCAACTAGAGAGGGCAGCTCAACTTGAGAGGGCAGCTCAACTTGAGAGGGCAGCTCAACTTGAGAGGGCAGCTCAACTTCAGTGTACAGCTCAACTTGAGAGGAAATCTCAACCTGAGAGGACACCTCAACCTGAGAGGACAGCTCAACTTGAGAGGACAGCACAACTTACAAGGACAGGAAAGCTTGCGAGGACAGCAAAGCTTGTGAGGACAGCAAAGCTTGTGAGGACAGCACGGCTTGCGAGGACAGCAAGGCTTGCGTGGACAGCACGGCTTCCGAGGACAGCACGGCTTGCAAGGACAGCACGGCTTGTGAGGACAGCACACCTGGCGAGGACAGCACGGCTTGCAAGGACAGCACGGCTTGCGAGGACAGCACAGCTTGCGAGGAGAGCACAGCTTGCGAGGACAGCACAGCTTGGGAGGACAGCACAGCTTTCGAGGACAGCACAGCTTGCGATGACAGCACAACTTGCGAGGACAGCACGGCCTTCGAGGACAGCTCAACTTGAGAGGACAGCTCAACTTGAGAGGACAGCTCAACTTGAGAGGACAGCTCAACTTGAGAGGACAGCTCAACTTGACAGGACAGCTTAAATTGAGAGGACAGCTCAACTTGAAAGGGCAGCTCAACTTGAGAGGACAGCTCATCTAGCGAGGACAGCTCATCTGAAGAGGACAGCTCAACATCAGAGGACAGCTAAACTTGAAGGAGAGGTCAACTTGAGAGGACATCTCAACTTGAGAGGACAGTTCAACTTGAGAGGACAGCTTAACTTGAGGGGACAGCTCAACTTGAGAGGACAGCTCAACTAGAGAAGGCAGCTCATCTTAAGAGGACAGCTCAACTTGAGGGGACAGCTCAACTTGGGAGGGCAGCTCAACTTGAGAGGGCAGCTCAACTTGAGAGGGCAGCTCAACTTGAGATGGCAGCTCAACTTGAGAGGGCAGCTCAACTTGAGAGGGCAGCTCAACTTCAGTGTACAGCCCAACTTGAGAGGAAATCTCAACCTGAGAGGACACCTCAACCTGAGAGGACAGCTCAACTTGAGAGGACAGTCCATCTGTTTAGGACAGCTCAACTGTAGAGGACAGCTCAACTTGAGAGGACAGCTCAACTTGAGAGGACAGCACAACTTGCGAAGGCAGCACAACTTGCGAGAACAGCAAAGCTTGTGAGGACAGCAAAGCTTGTGAGGACAGCAAAGCTTGTGAGGACAGCACAGCTTGCGAGGACAGCACAGCTTGCGAGGACAGCACAGCTTGCGAGGACAGCACAGCTTGCGAGGACAGCACAGCTTGCGAGGACAGCACAGCTTGCGAGCTCAGCACAGCTTGCGAGGACAGCACAGCTTGCGAGGACAGCACAGCTTGCGAGGACAGCTTAGCTTGCGAGGACAGCACAGCTTGCGAGGACAGCACAGCTAGCGAGGACAGCACAGCTTGCGAGGACAGCACAGCTTGCGAGGACAGCACAGCTTGCGAGGACAGCACAGCTTGCGAGGACAGCACAGCTTGCGAGGTCAGCACACCTTGCGAGGGCAGCACACCTTGCGAGGGCAGCACAGCTTGCGAGGACAGCACAGCTTGCGAGGAGAGCACAGCTTGCGAGAACAGCTCAGCTTGCGAGGTCAGCACAGCTTGCGAGGACAGCACAGCTTGTGAGGACAGCACAGCTTGCGAGGACGGCACAGCTTGCGAGGACGGCACAGCTTACAAAGACGGCACAGCTTGCGAGGACAGCACAGCTTGCGAGGACAGCACAGCTTGCGAGGACAACACAGGTTGCGGGGACAGCACAGCTTGCGTTGACAGCACAGGTTGCGAGGACAGCACGGCTTGCGAGGACAGCACGGCTTGCGAGGACAGCACAGCTTGCGAGGACAGCACAGCTTGCGAGGACAGCATAGCTTGCGGGGACAGCACAGCTTGCGAGCTCAGCACAGCTTGCGAGGACAGCACAGCTTGCGAGGACAGCACAGCTTGCGAGGACAGCACAGCTTGCGAGGACAGCATAGCTTGCGAGGACAGCACAACTTGCGAGGACAGCACAGCTTGCGAGGACAGCACAGGTTGCGAGGACAGCACAGCTTGCTAGGTCAGCACACCTTGCGAGGGCAGCACACCTTGCGAGGACAGCACAGCTTGCGAGGACAGCACAGCTTGCGAGGAGAGCACAGCTTGCGAGGATAGCTCAGCTTGCGAGGTCAGCACAGCTTGCGAGGACAGCACAGCTTGCGAGGACAGCACAGCTTGCGAGGACGGCACAGCTTGCGAGGACGGCACAGCTTACAAAGACGGCACAGCTTGCGAGGACACACAGCTTGCGAGGACAGCACAGCTTGCGAGGACAACACAGGTTGCGGGGACAGCACAGCTTGCGTGGACAGCACAGGTTGTGAGGACAGCACGGCTTGCGAGAACAGCACGGCTTGCGAGGACAGCACAGCTTGCGAGGACAGCACAGCTTGCGAGGACAGCATAGCTTGCGAGGACAGCACGGCTTGCGAGGACAGCACAGCTTGCGAGGAGGGCTCAGCTTGCGAGGACGGCACAGCTTGCGAGGACAGGAAAGCTTGCGAGGACAGCAAAGCTTGTGAGGACTGCAAAGCTTGTGAGGACAGCACGGCTTGCGAGGACAGCAAGGCTTGCGTGGACAGCACACCTTGCGAAGGCTGCACTCCTTGCAAAGGCTGGACTCCTTGCAAAGGCTGCACACCTTGCGAAGGCTGCACTCCTTGCGAAGGCTGCACTCCTTGCGAAGGCTGCACTCCTTGCAAAGGCTGCACTCCTTGTGAAGGCTGCACGCCTTGCGAAGGCAGCACTCCGAGAAAAGGGTGCACTCCAAGCGAAGGCTGCACTCCGAGCGAAGGTTGCACTCCGAGCAAAGGTTGCACTCCGAGCAAAGGTTGCACTCTGAGCAAGGATTGTACTCCGTGCGAAGGTTGCACTCCGAGCAACGGTTGCACTCCATCCAAAGGCTGCACTCCATGCGAAAACTGCATTTCATTCGAAGGCTGCACCCCGTGCATACGCTGCATCCTGTGCAAAGAATGCACTCTGTGCAAAGGCTGTGCTCCTTACGTTGGCTGCACTTCTTGCGAACGCTGCACTCCGTTCGAAGGCTGCACACAGTGCGATGGTTGCACTTCATGGGAAGGCTGCACTCCATGCGAATGCTGCACTCCATGCGAAGGCTGCACTCCATGCTAAGGCTGCACTCCATGCGAAGGCTGCACTCCATGCGAAGGCTGCACTCCATGCAAAGGCTGCACTCCATGCGCAGGCTACACTCCATGCGAAGGCTACACTCCATGCGAAGGCTACACTCCATGCGAAGGCTACACACCATGCGAAGGCTACACTCCATGCGAAGGCTACACTCCATGCGAAGGCTACACTCCATGCAAAGGCTACACTCCATGCGAAGGCTACACTCCATGCGAAGGCTACACTCCATGCAAAGGCTACACTCCATGCAAAGGCTACACTCCATGCAAAGGCTACACTCCATGCAATGGCTACACTCCATGCAAAGGCTACACTCCATGCAATGGCTACACTCCATGCAAAGGCTACACTCCATGCGAAGGCTACACTCCATGCGAAGGCTGCACTCTGTTCGAGGGCTGCACTCTGTTCGAGGGCTGCACTCTGTGTGAAACCTGCTGCACTGCATGCAAAGACTGAACTCTGTGCGAAGGGTGTACTCCGTGTGGAGGCTACATTTTCTGCGAAATGTGTACTCCTAGTGACGGCTGCACTCCATGCAGAGACTACACTCCATGTGGAGGCTGCACTCCCTGCGGAGGCTGCACTCAATGTGAACGTTGCAGTCATTGAGAAGGCTACAGTCATTGAAAGTCTCACTCTTTGCAAGGGCTGCACTCCTTAAAAATTCTGCACACCTTGCAAAGTCTTTACACACTGTTATTACTGCATAGTCTGATTTCATCACTCCTATTAAGTGAGAAGATCTTTGTGGACGTCATGCAGTGTAAGGACTGCAAACCATGTCCAAGCATCATGACGTGTAGGCAGTACACCTTGTGCGATAACTCTCTTAATGAAATAATCCCAGATTGTGAGGAAGTTAATTTAAGAAAGAGACATGTTGCTACAGGTAGAGGAGCATACATTCTGATATCAGTCGCACTTGTCAGCGCACCTCACAGCTCACCATGAAAGGGAAGCACAGCTACCAGTGGCAACACACATTCGAAAGACAGTACAGATTGTGAGAGACTACACTGATGGGAGATGGCACATACTATTAGGAAGTGACTCTATTGAAGGACAGAACGTGAAGCGTGGACACCACTCCTTTTGAGGGCAGCATCCCTACTGAGGACAGCGCATTATGTGAGGACAGAACATCTTGGGATGGTAGAACCACACAATGTGAGCTCAGCTTGCTCTGCAAGGTGGGCTTGTCATGCATTGTATGTGAGTACAGCACAGCTTGCAAGGATGGCACACCTCGCGAAGACGGCACACCAAGCGAGGACGGCACACCAAGCGAGGACGGCACACCAAGCGAGGACGGCACACCAAGCGAGGACGGCACACCAAGCGAGGACGGCACACCAAGCGAGGACGGCACACCAAGCGAGGACGGCACACCAAGCGAGGACGGCACACCTTGCGAGGACGGCACACCTTGCGAGGACGGCACACCAAGCGAGGACGGCACACCAAGCGAGGACGGCACACCAAGCGAGGACGGCACACCAAGCGAGGACGGCACACCAAGCGAGGACGGCACACCTTGCGCGGACGGCACACCTTGCGCGGACGGCACACCTTGCGCGGACGGCACACCTTGCGCGGACGGCACACCTTGCGCGGACGGCACACCTTGCGCGGACGGCACACCTTGCGCGGACGGCACAGCTTGCGAGGACGGCACACCTTGCGAGGACGGCACACCTTGCGAGGACGGCACACCTTGCGAGGACGGCACACCTTGCGAGGACGGCACACCTTGCGAGGACGGCACACCTTGCGAGGACGGCACACCAAGCGAGGACGGCACACCAAGCGAGGACGGCACACCATTCGAGGACGGCACTCCATTCGAGGACGGCACACCATTCGAGGACGACACACCATTCGAGGACGGCACACCATTCGAGGACGGCACACCATTCGAGGACGGCACACCATTCGAGGATGGCACATCATTCGAAGATGGCACACCATGTGAGGATGGCACACCATGCAGGGACAGCACACCTCACAAGCACTGCACACTTAGTGAAGACTGCACACCTGTGAAGTTAGGATGCCTTGTGAAGACAGCTCGCCCTGCAAAGACACCTTCAGAACACAAGACACCAATAAAATTGCACACCTACTGAGTACATCAAGTGTTAAGAAGATGGCAGATATGCAGGGGACAGCTCACTTTAGGCAGTCCGCACACCTTAAAGGGAGAGCACATGTTGGAATGAGAGGACATTTTATAAGGGAGGCTTACCCCATGAGGAGAGAATGCCTTGTAATGTTAGTACACTGTGTGGGGATAGGACAATATATGAAGATGGCATATTTTGTGAAAAATTATGTGTTCCAATGACTGCATGCCTTCTGATTGCTGCACTCATTATGAGGTTAGCACATGTTGGCAGTACAGCTCACCATGTGGGGGGCAGAATAATTTTCATGGACAGCACAACCAGTGAGGACAGCTCACCTTGCACAGAATGCACACCCCTTGCAAGGACAAAACAGCCCGCAAGGAAAGGACATCTTTCGAGGACAACACACCTTGTGCAGCAGCATACTTTTTGAGGACGGCGTATCTTATGAGAACAGCAAATATTTTCAGGACCGTTAAAGAAGCGAGGACAGAACACCATATTAAGGTACAACATGTTGGGAGGAAAAACACATTTTCTGATAAGTGCATATTGTGCCATGCCATTCCTGCTCACCTTATGATGAGTGCAAAATCTGTGAGGACAGTACAGCTTACATTGACGGCACAGATATTGACACCGGCAATCCTCACAATGACAGAACATGTAGTTAGTGTATCTGACCTTGTGAACACAGCATACTTTTTGATGACAGCACAGCACACATTGCAAGGACAGCACACCTTGTGTGGGAAGCACACCTTGCGGGGACAGCACAATTTGTGGGGACAGCGCAATTTGCGAGGACAGCACAACTTGTGAGGACAGCACAAGTTGACAGTGCTGCACAAGTTGCGAGTACAGCACAACTTGTGAGGACAGCACAAGTTGACAGTACTGCACAAGTTGCGAGTACAGCACAACTTGCGAGGACAGCACAGCTTGAAAGGACAGCACAGCTTGAGAGGACAGCACAGCTTGCGAGGACAGCACAGGTTGCAAGGACAGCACAGCTTGCGAGGACAACAAACTTTTTGATTAACCTAGTGGATGCCATTACTCTAGTACGTTCAGTAACTGTTTCATTTGCAGCAACCTTAATGTATATAGTAACACTTGCATGTACAGATACACTAAAATGAATAGGAAGAACTTCACATTCAGCGGTTTTACCTGATAGAACATGAATAGTGTGTGCTGCAACTCTTGCATGCACAGTATCTCTAATGTACAGAGTAAGTGTTGGGTAAGCAGTCACTTCTCCATGCAAGGTAACTCTTGCAAGTTGAGTAACAGATGCTTTTGCAATCCTCACAATGACAGAACACGTAGTTAGTGTATGTGACCTTGTGAACACAGCATACTTTGAGGACAGCACAGCACACATTGCAAGGACAGCACACCTTGCGAGGGAAGCACACCTTGTGGGGACAGTAAAAGTTGCGAGAACAACACAGCTTGCGAGGACAGCACAGCTTGCGAGGACAGCACAGCTTGCGAGGACAGCACAGCTTGCGAGGACAGCTCAACTTGAGAGGACAGCACAACTTGAGAGGACAGCACAGCTTGCGAGGACAGCACAGCTTGCGAGGACAGCTCAACTTGAGAGGATAGCTCAACTTGAGTGGATAGCTTAACTTGAGAGGATAGCTCAACTTGAGAGGATAGCTCAACTTGAGAGGATAGCTCAACTTGAGAGGATAGCTCAACTTGAGAGGATAGCTCAACTTGAGAGGATAGCTCAACTTGAGAGGACAGCACAACTTGAGAGGACAGCTCAACTTGAGAGGGCAGCTCAACTTGAGATGGCAGCTCAACTTGAGAGGGCAGCTCAACTTGAGAGGGCAGCTCAACTTCAGTGTACAGCCCAACTTGAGAGGAAATCTCAACCTGAGAGGACACCTCAACCTGAGAGGACAGCTCAACTTGAGAGGACAGTCCATCTGTATAGGACAGCTCAACTGTAGAGGACAGCTCAACTTGAGAGGACAGCTCAACTTGAGAGGACAGCACAACTTGCGAAGGCAGCACAACTTGCGAGGACAGCAAAGCTTGCGAGGACAGCAAAGCTTGTGAGGACAGCAAAGCTTGTGAGGACAGCAAAGCTTGTGAGGACAGCACAGCTTGCGAGGACAGCACAGCTTGTGAGGACAGCACAGCTTGCGAGGACAGCACAGTTAGCGAGGACAGCACAGCTTGCGAGGACAGCACAGCTTGCGAGGACAGCACAGCTTGCGGAGACAGCACAGCTTGAGAGGACAGCACAGCTTGCGAGGTCAGCACACCTTGCGAGGGCAGCACACCTTGCGAGGACAGCATAGCTTGCGAGGACAGCACAGCTTGCGAGGAGAGCACAGCTTGTGAGAACAGCTCAGCTTGCGAGGTCAGCACAGCTTGCGAGGACAGCACAGCTTGTGAGGACAGCACAGCTTGCGAGGGCGGCACAGCTTGCGAGGACGGCACAGCTTACAAAGACGGCACAGCTTGCGAGGACAGCACAGCTTGCGAGGACAGCACAGCTTGCGAGGACAACACAGGTTGTGGGGACAGCACAGCTTGCGTGGACAGCACAGGTTGCGAGGACAGCACGGCTTGCAAGGACAGCACGGCTTGCGAGGACAGCACAGCTTGCGAGGACAGCACAGCTTGCGAGGACAGCACAGCTTGCGAGCTCAGCACAGCTTGCGAGGACAGCACAGCTTGCGAGGACAGCACAGCTTGCGAGGACAGCACAGCTTGCGAGGACAGCACAGCTTGCGAGGACAGGACAACTTGCGAGGACAGCACAGCTTGCGAGGACAGCACAGCTTGCGAGGACAGCACAGCTTGCGAGGTCAGCACACCTTGCGAGGGCAGCACACCTTGCCAGGACAGCACAGCTTGCGAGGACAGCACAGCTTGCGAGGAGAGCACAGCTTGCGAGGACAGCTCAGCTTGCGAGGTCAGCACAGCATGCGAGGACAGCACAGCTTGCGAGGACAGCACAGCTTGCGAGGACGGCACAGCTTGCGAGGACGGCACAGCTTACAAAGACGGCACAGCTTGCGAGGACAGCACAGCTTGCGAGGACAGCACAGCTTGCGAGGACAACACAGGTTGCGGGGACAGCACAGCTTGCGTGGACAGCACAGGTTGCGAGGACAGCATTACTTGAGAGGACAGCTCAACTTGAGAGGACAGCTCAACTTTGGAGGACAGCTCAACATAAGAGGGCAGCTCAACTTGAGAGGGCAGCTCAACTTGAGAGGGCAGCTCAACTTGAGAGGGCAGCTCAACTTGTGAGGACAGCTGAACTTGAGAGGGCAGCACAACTTGCGAGGACTGCACAACTTGCAAGAACAGCAAAGGTCGCGAGGACAGCAAAGCTTGCGAGGACAGCAAAGCTTGCGAGGACAGCAAAAGTCGCAAGGACAGCACGGCTCGCGAGGACAGCACAGCTTGCGAGGAGAGCACAGCTTGCGAGGACAGCACAAATTGGGAGGACAGCACAGCTTTCGAGGACAGCACAGCTTGCGATGACAGCACAACTTGCGAGGACAGCACGGCTTGCGAGGACAGCTCAACTTGAGAGGACAGCTCAACTTGAGAGGACAGCTCAGCTTTGGAGGACAGCTCAACATAAGAGGGCAGCTCAACTTGAGAGGACAGCTCAACTTGAGAGGACAGCTCAACTTGAGAGGACAGCTCAACTTGAGAGGACAGCACTACTTGAGAGGAAAGCACAACATGCGAAGACAGCAAAGCTTGCGAAGACAGCACGGCCGGCGAGGACAGCACGGCTTGCGAGGACAGCAAGGCTTGCGATGACAGCACAGCTTGCGAGGACAGTACAGCTTGCGAGGACAGCGCAGCTTGCGAGGACAGCACAGCTTGCGAGGACAGCACAGCTAACGCGGACAGCACAGCTTGCGAGGACAGCACAGCTTGCGAGGACAGCACAGCTTGCGAGGACAGCACAGCTTGCGAGGACGGCACAGCTTGCGAGGACGGCACAGCTTACAAAGACGGCACAGCTTGCGAGCACAGCACAGCTTGCGAGGACAGCACAGCTTGCGAGGACAACACAGGTTGCGGGGACAGCACAGCTTGCGTGGACAGCACAGGTTGCGAGGACAGCACGGCTTGCGAGGACAGCACAGCTTGCGAGGACAGCACAGCTTGCGAGGACAGCATAGCTTGCGAGGACAGGACAGCTTGCGAGGACAGCACAGCTTGTGAGGATGGCACAGCTTGCGAGGATGGCACAGCTTGCAAGGACATCACAGCTTGCGAGGACAGCTCAACTTGAGAGGACAGCTGAAATTGAGAGGACAGCTCAACTTGAGAGGACAGCTCAACTTCAGAGGACAGCAAAACTTGAGAGGACTGCTCAACTTGAGAGGGCTGCTCAGCTTCAGAGGGCAGCTCAACTAGAGAGGGCAGCTCAACTTGAGAGGGCAGCTCAACTTGAGAGGGCAGCTCAACTTGAGAGGGCAGCTCAACTTCAGTGTACAGCTCAACTTGAGAGGAAATCTCAACCTGAGAGGACACCTCAACCTGAGAGGACAGCTCAACTTGAGAGGACAGCACAACTTACAAGGACAGGAAAGCTTGCGAGGACAGCAAAGCTTGTGAGGACAGCAAAGCTTGTGAGGACAGCACGGCTTGCGAGGACAGCAAGGCTTGCGTGGACAGCACGGCTTCCGAGGACAGCACGGCTTGCAAGGACAGCACGGCTTGTGAGGACAGCACACCTGGCGAGGACAGCACGGCTTGCAAGGACAGCACGGCTTGCGAGGACAGCACAGCTTGCGAGGAGAGCACAGCTTGCGAGGACAGCACAGCTTGGGAGGACAGCACAGCTTTCGAGGACAGCACAGCTTGCGATGACAGCACAACTTGCGAGGACAGCACGGCCTTCGAGGACAGCTCAACTTGAGAGGACAGCTCAACTTGAGAGGACAGCTCAACTTGAGAGGACAGCTCAACTTGAGAGGACAGCTCAACTTGACAGGACAGCTTAAATTGAGAGGACAGCTCAACTTGAAAGGGCAGCTCAACTTGAGAGGACAGCTCATCTAGCGAGGACAGCTCATCTGAAGAGGACAGCTCAACATCAGAGGACAGCTAAACTTGAAGGAGAGGTCAACTTGAGAGGACATCTCAACTTGAGAGGACAGTTCAACTTGAGAGGACAGCTTAACTTGAGGGGACAGCTCAACTTGAGAGGACAGCTCAACTAGAGAAGGCAGCTCATCTTAAGAGGACAGCTCAACTTGAGGGGACAGCTCAACTTGGGAGGGCAGCTCAACTTGAGAGGGCAGCTCAACTTGAGAGGGCAGCTCAACTTGAGATGGCAGCTCAACTTGAGAGGGCAGCTCAACTTGAGAGGGCAGCTCAACTTCAGTGTACAGCCCAACTTGAGAGGAAATCTCAACCTGAGAGGACACCTCAACCTGAGAGGACAGCTCAACTTGAGAGGACAGTCCATCTGTTTAGGACAGCTCAACTGTAGAGGACAGCTCAACTTGAGAGGACAGCTCAACTTGAGAGGACAGCACAACTTGCGAAGGCAGCACAACTTGCGAGAACAGCAAAGCTTGTGAGGACAGCAAAGCTTGTGAGGACAGCAAAGCTTGTGAGGACAGCACAGCTTGCGAGGACAGCACAGCTTGCGAGGACAGCACAGCTTGCGAGGACAGCACAGCTTGCGAGGACAGCACAGCTTGCGAGGACAGCACAGCTTGCGAGCTCAGCACAGCTTGCGAGGACAGCACAGCTTGCGAGGACAGCACAGCTTGCGAGGACAGCTTAGCTTGCGAGGACAGCACAGCTTGCGAGGACAGCACAGCTAGCGAGGACAGCACAGCTTGCGAGGACAGCACAGCTTGCGAGGACAGCACAGCTTGCGAGGACAGCACAGCTTGCGAGGACAGCACAGCTTGCGAGGTCAGCACACCTTGCGAGGGCAGCACACCTTGCGAGGGCAGCACAGCTTGCGAGGACAGCACAGCTTGCGAGGAGAGCACAGCTTGCGAGAACAGCTCAGCTTGCGAGGTCAGCACAGCTTGCGAGGACAGCACAGCTTGTGAGGACAGCACAGCTTGCGAGGACGGCACAGCTTGCGAGGACGGCACAGCTTACAAAGACGGCACAGCTTGCGAGGACAGCACAGCTTGCGAGGACAGCACAGCTTGCGAGGACAACACAGGTTGCGGGGACAGCACAGCTTGCGTTGACAGCACAGGTTGCGAGGACAGCACGGCTTGCGAGGACAGCACGGCTTGCGAGGACAGCACAGCTTGCGAGGACAGCACAGCTTGCGAGGACAGCATAGCTTGCGGGGACAGCACAGCTTGCGAGCTCAGCACAGCTTGCGAGGACAGCACAGCTTGCGAGGACAGCACAGCTTGCGAGGACAGCACAGCTTGCGAGGACAGCATAGCTTGCGAGGACAGCACAACTTGCGAGGACAGCACAGCTTGCGAGGACAGCACAGGTTGCGAGGACAGCACAGCTTGCTAGGTCAGCACACCTTGCGAGGGCAGCACACCTTGCGAGGACAGCACAGCTTGCGAGGACAGCACAGCTTGCGAGGAGAGCACAGCTTGCGAGGATAGCTCAGCTTGCGAGGTCAGCACAGCTTGCGAGGACAGCACAGCTTGCGAGGACAGCACAGCTTGCGAGGACGGCACAGCTTGCGAGGACGGCACAGCTTACAAAGACGGCACAGCTTGCGAGGACACACAGCTTGCGAGGACAGCACAGCTTGCGAGGACAACACAGGTTGCGGGGACAGCACAGCTTGCGTGGACAGCACAGGTTGTGAGGACAGCACGGCTTGCGAGAACAGCACGGCTTGCGAGGACAGCACAGCTTGCGAGGACAGCACAGCTTGCGAGGACAGCATAGCTTGCGAGGACAGCACGGCTTGCGAGGACAGCACAGCTTGCGAGGAGGGCTCAGCTTGCGAGGACGGCACAGCTTGCGAGGACAGGAAAGCTTGCGAGGACAGCAAAGCTTGTGAGGACTGCAAAGCTTGTGAGGACAGCACGGCTTGCGAGGACAGCAAGGCTTGCGTGGACAGCACACCTTGCGAAGGCTGCACTCCTTGCAAAGGCTGGACTCCTTGCAAAGGCTGCACACCTTGCGAAGGCTGCACTCCTTGCGAAGGCTGCACTCCTTGCGAAGGCTGCACTCCTTGCAAAGGCTGCACTCCTTGTGAAGGCTGCACGCCTTGCGAAGGCAGCACTCCGAGAAAAGGGTGCACTCCAAGCGAAGGCTGCACTCCGAGCGAAGGTTGCACTCCGAGCAAAGGTTGCACTCCGAGCAAAGGTTGCACTCTGAGCAAGGATTGTACTCCGTGCGAAGGTTGCACTCCGAGCAACGGTTGCACTCCATCCAAAGGCTGCACTCCATGCGAAAACTGCATTTCATTCGAAGGCTGCACCCCGTGCATACGCTGCATCCTGTGCAAAGAATGCACTCTGTGCAAAGGCTGTGCTCCTTACGTTGGCTGCACTTCTTGCGAACGCTGCACTCCGTTCGAAGGCTGCACACAGTGCGATGGTTGCACTTCATGGGAAGGCTGCACTCCATGCGAATGCTGCACTCCATGCGAAGGCTGCACTCCATGCTAAGGCTGCACTCCATGCGAAGGCTGCACTCCATGCGAAGGCTGCACTCCATGCAAAGGCTGCACTCCATGCGCAGGCTACACTCCATGCGAAGGCTACACTCCATGCGAAGGCTACACTCCATGCGAAGGCTACACACCATGCGAAGGCTACACTCCATGCGAAGGCTACACTCCATGCGAAGGCTACACTCCATGCAAAGGCTACACTCCATGCGAAGGCTACACTCCATGCGAAGGCTACACTCCATGCAAAGGCTACACTCCATGCAAAGGCTACACTCCATGCAAAGGCTACACTCCATGCAATGGCTACACTCCATGCAAAGGCTACACTCCATGCAATGGCTACACTCCATGCAAAGGCTACACTCCATGCGAAGGCTACACTCCATGCGAAGGCTGCACTCTGTTCGAGGGCTGCACTCTGTTCGAGGGCTGCACTCTGTGTGAAACCTGCTGCACTGCATGCAAAGACTGAACTCTGTGCGAAGGGTGTACTCCGTGTGGAGGCTACATTTTCTGCGAAATGTGTACTCCTAGTGACGGCTGCACTCCATGCAGAGACTACACTCCATGTGGAGGCTGCACTCCCTGCGGAGGCTGCACTCAATGTGAACGTTGCAGTCATTGAGAAGGCTACAGTCATTGAAAGTCTCACTCTTTGCAAGGGCTGCACTCCTTAAAAATTCTGCACACCTTGCAAAGTCTTTACACACTGTTATTACTGCATAGTCTGATTTCATCACTCCTATTAAGTGAGAAGATCTTTGTGGACGTCATGCAGTGTAAGGACTGCAAACCATGTCCAAGCATCATGACGTGTAGGCAGTACACCTTGTGCGATAACTCTCTTAATGAAATAATCCCAGATTGTGAGGAAGTTAATTTAAGAAAGAGACATGTTGCTACAGGTAGAGGAGCATACATTCTGATATCAGTCGCACTTGTCAGCGCACCTCACAGCTCACCATGAAAGGGAAGCACAGCTACCAGGGGCAACACACATTCGAAAGACAGTACAGATTGTGAGAGACTACACTGATGGGAGATGGCACATACTATTAGGAAGTGACTCTATTGAAGGACAGAACGTGAAGCGTGGACACCACTCCTTTTGAGGGCAGCATCCCTACTGAGGACAGCGCATTATGTGAGGACAGAACATCTTGGGATGGTAGAACCACACAATGTGAGCTCAGCTTGCTCTGCAAGGTGGGCTTGTCATGCATTGTATGTGAGTACAGCACAGCTTGCAAGGATGGCACACCTCGCGAAGACGGCACACCAAGCGAGGACGGCACACCAAGCGAGGACGGCACACCAAGCGAGGACGGCACACCAAGCGAGGACGGCACACCAAGCGAGGACGGCACACCAAGCGAGGACGGCACACCAAGCGAGGACGGCACACCAAGCGAGGACGGCACACCTTGCGAGGACGGCACACCTTGCGAGGACGGCACACCAAGCGAGGACGGCACACCAAGCGAGGACGGCACACCAAGCGAGGATGGCACACCAAGCGAGGACGGCACACCAAGCGAGGACGGCACACCTTGCGCGGACGGCACACCTTGCGCGGACGGCACACCTTGCGCGGACGGCACACCTTGCGCGGACGGCACACCTTGCGCGGACGGCACACCTTGCGCGGACGGCACACCTTGCGCGGACGGCACAGCTTGCGAGGACGGCACACCTTGCGAGGACGGCACACCTTGCGAGGACGGCACACCTTGCGAGGACGGCACACCTTGCGAGGACGGCACACCTTGCGAGGACGGCACACCTTGCGAGGACGGCACACCAAGCGAGGACGGCACACCAAGCGAGGACGGCACACCATTCGAGGACGGCACTCCATTCGAGGACGGCACACCATTCGAGGACGACACACCATTCGAGGACGGCACACCATTCGAGGACGGCACACCATTCGAGGACGGCACACCATTCGAGGATGGCACATCATTCGAAGATGGCACACCATGTGAGGATGGCACACCATGCAGGGACAGCACACCTCACAAGCACTGCACACTTAGTGAAGACTGCACACCTGTGAAGTTAGGATGCCTTGTGAAGACAGCTCGCCCTGCAAAGACACCTTCAGAACACAAGACACCAATAAAATTGCACACCTACTGAGTACATCAAGTGTTAAGAAGATGGCAGATATGCAGGGGACAGCTCACTTTAGGCAGTCCGCACACCTTAAAGGGAGAGCACATGTTGGAATGAGAGGACATTTTATAAGGGAGGCTTACCCCATGAGGAGAGAATGCCTTGTAATGTTAGTACACTGTGTGGGGATAGGACAATATATGAAGATGGCATATTTTGTGAAAAATTATGTGTTCCAATGACTGCATGCCTTCTGATTGCTGCACTCATTATGAGGTTAGCACATGTTGGCAGTACAGCTCACCATGTGGGGGGCAGAATAATTTTCATGGACAGCACAACCAGTGAGGACAGCTCACCTTGCACAGAATGCACACCCCTTGCAAGGACAAAACAGCCCGCAAGGAAAGGACATCTTTCGAGGACAACACACCTTGTGCAGCAGCATACTTTTTGAGGACGGCGTATCTTATGAGAACAGCAAATATTTTCAGGACCGTTAAAGAAGCGAGGACAGAACACCATATTAAGGTACAACATGTTGGGAGGAAAAACACATTTTCTGATAAGTGCATATTGTGCCATGCCATTCCTGCTCACCTTATGATGAGTGCAAAATCTGTGAGGACAGTACAGCTTACATTGACGGCACAGATATTGACACCGGCAATCCTCACAATGACAGAACATGTAGTTAGTGTATCTGACCTTGTGAACACAGCATACTTTTTGATGACAGCACAGCACACATTGCAAGGACAGCACACCTTGTGTGGGAAGCACACCTTGCGGGGACAGCACAATTTGTGGGGACAGCGCAATTTGCGAGGACAGCACAACTTGTGAGGACAGCACAAGTTGACAGTGCTGCACAAGTTGCGAGTACAGCACAACTTGTGAGGACAGCACAAGTTGACAGTACTGCACAAGTTGCGAGTACAGCACAACTTGCGAGGACAGCACAGCTTGAAAGGACAGCACAGCTTGAGAGGACAGCACAGCTTGCGAGGACAGCACAGGTTGCAAGGACAGCACAGCTTGCGAGGACAACAAACTTTTTGATTAACCTAGTGGATGCCATTACTCTAGTACGTTCAGTAACTGTTTCATTTGCAGCAACCTTAATGTATATAGTAACACTTGCATGTACAGATACACTAAAATGAATAGGAAGAACTTCACATTCAGCGGTTTTACCTGATAGAACATGAATAGTGTGTGCTGCAACTCTTGCATGCACAGTATCTCTAATGTACAGAGTAAGTGTTGGGTAAGCAGTCACTTCTCCATGCAAGGTAACTCTTGCAAGTTGAGTAACAGATGCTTTTGCAATCCTCACAATGACAGAACACGTAGTTAGTGTATGTGACCTTGTGAACACAGCATACTTTGAGGACAGCACAGCACACATTGCAAGGACAGCACACCTTGCGAGGGAAGCACACCTTGTGGGGACAGTAAAAGTTGCGAGAACAACACAGCTTGCGAGGACAGCACAGCTTGCGAGGACAGCACAGCTTGCGAGGACAGCACAGCTTGCGAGGACAGCTCAACTTGAGAGGACAGCACAACTTGAGAGGACAGCACAGCTTGCGAGGACAGCACAGCTTGCGAGGACAGCTCAACTTGAGAGGATAGCTCAACTTGAGTGGATAGCTTAACTTGAGAGGATAGCTCAACTTGAGAGGATAGCTCAACTTGAGAGGATAGCTCAACTTGAGAGGATAGCTCAACTTGAGAGGATAGCTCAACTTGAGAGGACAGCACAACTTGAGAGGACAGCACAACTTGCAAGGATAGTAGACCTTGTGATTAACCTTGTAGTGCCATGACATGAATAGTGTGTTCTGCAACTCTTGCATGTACAGTATCTCAAATGTGCAGAGTAAGTTTTGCGTAAGCAGTCACTCCTCCATGCAAGGTATCTCTTGCAAGTTCAGTAACAGATGCTTTTGCAGCTGAGTTGTGTGTATTAACCACAGAACTTGAATAGACTGCTTTGCATGCTGTAATGCGGAAAAAAAGAGATGGGAAGGAGAAAAAGCAGTATGTAGAAAGAAGGGAGGGAGGAAGGGAGTGTATGAGGAAAGTATGTTTGAGAGAGTTGAAGAGGATAGTAATATGGGGAAGGATGAGAGGAGGAGAAGGAAGCCATGGTGAGAAGAGGGAGGATGTATCGGGCAAAGAGGAAACGACGGAGAGAAATAAGGAAGGAACGAAAGTAACAGGTAATATAAGTATAAAGTGAATGGAGGAGGATAGAGAAAAATATATATAAATATATATATATACATAGTGTGTAGATGGTATGTTTACTACAATTGAGAACACACGAAAACGCTGTACAGGCAGTGAAGTGGAGACTCAAAAGGTGAAAACAAGTACTAAGTCTGAGGTGAGGCAAGAAGGAAGAACTTCCACAACAGTAGGCGCTACTGAATAATAAAGTGGGGAAACCAAAGTGTAGAATGGTAGTCGAGCCACATGGTGGCTAGAATAAAAGACACTCGTCGTTGTGGTGTCTAATATCAGTCATGCTGTCTGTCAAGACAACAACAGTAATGGACAGATCAAACAGGTGCATCGAAATTCCTGACGACTGGAGCATTACAATAATCAGTACCATAAGCTGTGCTGTGTGGCGCCAATTAACAAGTTGTCAGACGACAATCGAAGGCAAGATATCCACCGTAACACAAAAGATGAGAGACAGACGTACCAGTACTGCTAGACATGCCTAATGCCGCATAAATCCACGCTGCCTCTTGTGCCGCCCATTCACTTAACGTAGTGTTACAGATGAAGTACCTGCCGAAAACACGGAGGGATTTCTATAGACTGTAACTATAAAAAAAAAAGGAAAGTGTGAAGAGCGTGGGACACAGGGCAGACGATACATTGTACGCCAAGGACGGAATGTGATGTGTTGGCAAATGTGCCAAGACCTTGTAGATAGAGGAGGCCGAAATGCAGGCTATCTAACGCAGACGGGCGTGAATTCTGGAACAGGATAAGTATTGAATGGTAATAAGAAAAGTATGCAGCTCCTCGAATACTTAACTTTATTCCATCCTTGTGGTACATCGCTCTTGATAATACAAATAAGACTATCTTCAGATACGGTTAATGGCGCCTTGCTATGTCGTAGTCACGGACTTAGCTGAAGGCTATTCTAACTGTCTCTCGGCAAATTAGAGAAAGGCTTCGTAAGTGTGGTCGCTAGCAAAGTCATCGTACAACTGGGGCGAGTGCTATTCCGCATCTCGAGACCTGCCTTGTGGTGGCGCTCGGTCTGCGATCACACAGTGGCGACACGCGGGTCCGACATGTACTAAATGGACAGCGGCCGATTTAAAGTACCAACTAGCAAGTGTGGTGTCTGGCGGTGACACCACAGAATGCGTCGGAAAGCGCGGTCCAGTATTGCGATAGGGGGTGTGGTGGGGGGGGAGGGGGGTTATGGGGCACAAAATGCGGCCCGTCATTCGTCGGAATTCGCAGCTCGCGGCCGATATCCCGTGGTGCGAATCCAGGGATGAGCACAGCCTCTCACAGTCGCCTGGAGGCGTCATAAAATCCATGTTCAGCTATTTGCTTCCAGGCTGCACTTCCTGAGTTAGCAGGCTTCAATATAACATTGTTGCAACCCTAGCTTCCTGACTGAGAAAGCAAAACAGAAATTTCCAGATCACACACACACACACACACAAATCGTCGCAATTGGGCTGCATTAAAATAATTGGAGCATTACATAATATTTAAACCACAACCAGTGCTGTGTGGCAGCAGTGAAAGGGTGTCTAGAAGGAAAGCCAGGGGAAAAAAAAATACGCGCCGTCAGAGGCGGGGGTGGCACGCCTGCTAATACAATTAACAGCGATAATTTTAATTGCTGTCTGGGGGCTGGTGTGTCTATGGCTTCGCAGTGCACGAACTGCTTCCTTACTTGCTTCCCAACTTAACAAGCAAGGTCGCAAACAGGTTATTTCAACAGGCGCATTTGTATCGCCTGTGTGGTTTGTGGGGGGGGGGGAGGGGGGGAGGCATGAGTGTGCATTGCGCAGCCTGTGGGCAGCATGCATTATGTCCTGTCCCCCTCCTAGCTGCCCGACTTAGCAAGCGACTTTGCAATGCGACTCCGCTGCGCTCCGCTTGCTCCCAGTTACGTTATAAGGCGGCCACTCCGCACAAATGACAGCGAGACACTTGCGAACTCCGAACGGGTCAAATATCGGCGGGCGGAATATATCCTGCGTCAAAGCAGACTACACCACTTCACTTACGGCATGATACTTTGACACCGCCAACTAGATACCACCTTACTGTCCTAGGCAAAAACGCACTCAAAGACGCAAATACAAACCGAAAAACGGATTACACAAACTCGCGCAAAAGCTACTTTTTCGTCTGATGTACTTGCAAATTAAACACTTTCCGTTACTCTCCTTTCATTCCACTGTGGAAACTAGTATTTTTTTTACCTCGCCAAACGGTCCTATATCAAAGCAAACTACGCTCACTGGGCCAGGCGGCGCGGCGCGTCTCTTCTCATCGTCTCAAAATACGCTGCATAAACGTCCGTAACTCCTCGATGCCCTCACTTCAAATCTTAAAACTTTGACACCGCCAAGCGACCACCGACCTCAGTACGTCATACAAATTTCACCTCGATACGACCTTACTGTCCCTGAGAAAAACGCACTCAAAGACGCAAATACAAACCGAAAAACGGATTACACAAACTCGCGCAAAAGCTACTTTTTCGTCTGATGTACTTGCAAATTAAACACTTTCCGTTACTCTCCTTTCATTCCACTGTGGAAACTAGTATTTTTTTTACCTCGCCAAACGGTCCTATATCAAAGCAAACTACGCTCACTGGGCCAGGCGGCGCGGCGCGTCTCTTCTCATCGTCTCAAAATACGCTGCATAAACGTCCGTAACTCCTCGATGCCCTCACTTCAAATCTTAAAACTTTGACACCGCCAAGCGACCACCGACCTCAGTACGTCATACAAATTTCACCTCGATACGACCTTACTGTCCCTGAGAAAAACGCACTCAAAGACGCAAATACAAACCGAAAAACGGATTACACAAACTCGCGCAAAAGCTACTTTTTCGTCTGATGTACTTGCAAATTAAACACTTTCCGTTACTCTCCTTTCATTCCACTGTGGAAACTAGTATTTTTTTTACCTCGCCAAACGGTCCTATATCAAAGCAAACTACGCTCACTGGGCCAGGCGGCGCGGCGCGTCTCTTCTCATCGTCTCAAAATACGCTGCATAAACGTCCGTAACTCCTCGATGCCCTCACTTCAAATCTTAAAACTTTGACACCGCCAAGCGACCACCGACCTCAGTACGTCATACAAATTTCACCTCGATACGACCTTACTGTCCCTGAGAAAAACGCACTCAAAGACGCAAATACAAACCGAAAAACGGATTACACAAACTCGCGCAAAAGCTACTTTTTCGTCTGATGTACTTGCAAATTAAACACTTTCCGTTACTCTCCTTTCATTCCACTGTGGAAACTAGTATTTTTTTTACCTCGCCAAACGGTCCTATATCAAAGCAAACTACGCTCACTGGGCCAGGCGGCGCGGCGCGTCTCTTCTCATCGTCTCAAAATACGCTGCATAAACGTCCGTAACTCCTCGATGCCCTCACTTCAAATCTTAAAACTTTGACACCGCCAAGCGACCACCGACCTCAGTACGTCATACAAATTTCACCTCGATACGACCTTACTGTCCCTGAGAAAAACGCACTCAAAGACGCAAATACAAACCGAAAAACGGATTACACAAACTCGCGCAAAAGCTACTTTTTCGTCTGATGTACTTGCAAATTAAACACTTTCCGTTACTCTCCTTTCATTCCACTGTGGAAACTAGTATTTTTTTTACCTCGCCAAACGGTCCTATATCAAAGCAAACTACGCTCACTGGGCCAGGCGGCGCGGCGCGTCTCTTCTCATCGTCTCAAAATACGCTGCATAAACGTCCGTAACTCCTCGATGCCCTCACTTCAAATCTTAAAACTTTGACACCGCCAAGCGACCACCGACCTCAGTACGTCATACAAATTTCACCTCGATACGACCTTACTGTCCCTGAGAAAAACGCACTCAAAGACGCAAATACAAACCGAAAAACGGATTACACAAACTCGCGCAAAAGCTACTTTTTCGTCTGATGTACTTGCAAATTAAACACTTTCCGTTACTCTCCTTTCATTCCACTGTGGAAACTAGTATTTTTTTTACCTCGCCAAACGGTCCTATATCAAAGCAAACTACGCTCACTGGGCCAGGCGGCGCGGCGCGTCTCTTCTCATCGTCTCAAAATACGCTGCATAAACGTCCGTAACTCCTCGATGCCCTCACTTCAAATCTTAAAACTTTGACACCGCCAAGCGACCACCGACCTCAGTACGTCATACAAATTTCACCTCGATACGACCTTACTGTCCCTGAGAAAAACGCACTCAAAGACGCAAATACAAACCGAAAAACGGATTACACAAACTCGCGCAAAAGCTACTTTTTCGTCTGATGTACTTGCAAATTAAACACTTTCCGTTACTCTCCTTTCATTCCACTGTGGAAACTAGTATTTTTTTTACCTCGCCAAACGGTCCTATATCAAAGCAAACTACGCTCACTGGGCCAGGCGGCGCGGCGCGTCTCTTCTCATCGTCTCAAAATACGCTGCATAAACGTCCGTAACTCCTCGATGCCCTCACTTCAAATCTTAAAACTTTGACACCGCCAAGCGACCACCGACCTCAGTACGTCATACAAATTTCACCTCGATACGACCTTACTGTCCCTGAGAAAAACGCACTCAAAGACGCAAATACAAACCGAAAAACGGATTACACAAACTCGCGCAAAAGCTACTTTTTCGTCTGATGTACTTGCAAATTAAACACTTTCCGTTACTCTCCTTTCATTCCACTGTGGAAACTAGTATTTTTTTTACCTCGCCAAACGGTCCTATATCAAAGCAAACTACGCTCACTGGGCCAGGCGGCGCGGCGCGTCTCTTCTCATCGTCTCAAAATACGCTGCATAAACGTCCGTAACTCCTCGATGCCCTCACTTCAAATCTTAAAACTTTGACACCGCCAAGCGACCACCGACCTCAGTACGTCATACAAATTTCACCTCGATACGACCTTACTGTCCCTGAGAAAAACGCACTCAAAGACGCAAATACAAACCGAAAAACGGATTACACAAACTCGCGCAAAAGCTACTTTTTCGTCTGATGTACTTGCAAATTAAACACTTTCCGTTACTCTCCTTTCATTCCACTGTGGAAACTAGTATTTTTTTTACCTCGCCAAACGGTCCTATATCAAAGCAAACTACGCTCACTGGGCCAGGCGGCGCGGCGCGTCTCTTCTCATCGTCTCAAAATACGCTGCATAAACGTCCGTAACTCCTCGATGCCCTCACTTCAAATCTTAAAACTTTGACACCGCCAAGCGACCACCGACCTCAGTACGTCATACAAATTTCACCTCGATACGACCTTACTGTCCCTGAGAAAAACGCACTCAAAGACGCAAATACAAACCGAAAAACGGATTACACAAACTCGCGCAAAAGCTACTTTTTCGTCTGATGTACTTGCAAATTAAACACTTTCCGTTACTCTCCTTTCATTCCACTGTGGAAACTAGTATTTTTTTTACCTCGCCAAACGGTCCTATATCAAAGCAAACTACGCTCACTGGGCCAGGCGGCGCGGCGCGTCTCTTCTCATCGTCTCAAAATACGCTGCATAAACGTCCGTAACTCCTCGATGCCCTCACTTCAAATCTTAAAACTTTGACACCGCCAAGCGACCACCGACCTCAGTACGTCATACAAATTTCACCTCGATACGACCTTACTGTCCCTGAGAAAAACGCACTCAAAGACGCAAATACAAACCGAAAAACGGATTACACAAACTCGCGCAAAAGCTACTTTTTCGTCTGATGTACTTGCAAATTAAACACTTTCCGTTACTCTCCTTTCATTCCACTGTGGAAACTAGTATTTTTTTTACCTCGCCAAACGGTCCTATATCAAAGCAAACTACGCTCACTGGGCCAGGCGGCGCGGCGCGTCTCTTCTCATCGTCTCAAAATACGCTGCATAAACGTCCGTAACTCCTCGATGCCCTCACTTCAAATCTTAAAACTTTGACACCGCCAAGCGACCACCGACCTCAGTACGTCATACAAATTTCACCTCGATACGACCTTACTGTCCCTGAGAAAAACGCACTCAAAGACGCAAATACAAACCGAAAAACGGATTACACAAACTCGCGCAAAAGCTACTTTTTCGTCTGATGTACTTGCAAATTAAACACTTTCCGTTACTCTCCTTTCATTCCACTGTGGAAACTAGTATTTTTTTTACCTCGCCAAACGGTCCTATATCAAAGCAAACTACGCTCACTGGGCCAGGCGGCGCGGCGCGTCTCTTCTCATCGTCTCAAAATACGCTGCATAAACGTCCGTAACTCCTCGATGCCCTCACTTCAAATCTTAAAACTTTGACACCGCCAAGCGACCACCGACCTCAGTACGTCATACAAATTTCACCTCGATACGACCTTACTGTCCCTGAGAAAAACGCACTCAAAGACGCAAATACAAACCGAAAAACGGATTACACAAACTCGCGCAAAAGCTACTTTTTCGTCTGATGTACTTGCAAATTAAACACTTTCCGTTACTCTCCTTTCATTCCACTGTGGAAACTAGTATTTTTTTTACCTCGCCAAACGGTCCTATATCAAAGCAAACTACGCTCACTGGGCCAGGCGGCGCGGCGCGTCTCTTCTCATCGTCTCAAAATACGCTGCATAAACGTCCGTAACTCCTCGATGCCCTCACTTCAAATCTTAAAACTTTGACACCGCCAAGCGACCACCGACCTCAGTACGTCATACAAATTTCACCTCGATACGACCTTACTGTCCCTGAGAAAAACGCACTCAAAGACGCAAATACAAACCGAAAAACGGATTACACAAACTCGCGCAAAAGCTACTTTTTCGTCTGATGTACTTGCAAATTAAACACTTTCCGTTACTCTCCTTTCATTCCACTGTGGAAACTAGTATTTTTTTTACCTCGCCAAACGGTCCTATATCAAAGCAAACTACGCTCACTGGGCCAGGCGGCGCGGCGCGTCTCTTCTCATCGTCTCAAAATACGCTGCATAAACGTCCGTAACTCCTCGATGCCCTCACTTCAAATCTTAAAACTTTGACACCGCCAAGCGACCACCGACCTCAGTACGTCATACAAATTTCACCTCGATACGACCTTACTGTCCCTGAGAAAAACGCACTCAAAGACGCAAATACAAACCGAAAAACGGATTACACAAACTCGCGCAAAAGCTACTTTTTCGTCTGATGTACTTGCAAATTAAACACTTTCCGTTACTCTCCTTTCATTCCACTGTGGAAACTAGTATTTTTTTTACCTCGCCAAACGGTCCTATATCAAAGCAAACTACGCTCACTGGGCCAGGCGGCGCGGCGCGTCTCTTCTCATCGTCTCAAAATACGCTGCATAAACGTCCGTAACTCCTCGATGCCCTCACTTCAAATCTTAAAACTTTGACACCGCCAAGCGACCACCGACCTCAGTACGTCATACAAATTTCACCTCGATACGACCTTACTGTCCCTGAGAAAAACGCACTCAAAGACGCAAATACAAACCGAAAAACGGATTACACAAACTCGCGCAAAAGCTACTTTTTCGTCTGATGTACTTGCAAATTAAACACTTTCCGTTACTCTCCTTTCATTCCACTGTGGAAACTAGTATTTTTTTTACCTCGCCAAACGGTCCTATATCAAAGCAAACTACGCTCACTGGGCCAGGCGGCGCGGCGCGTCTCTTCTCATCGTCTCAAAATACGCTGCATAAACGTCCGTAACTCCTCGATGCCCTCACTTCAAATCTTAAAACTTTGACACCGCCAAGCGACCACCGACCTCAGTACGTCATACAAATTTCACCTCGATACGACCTTACTGTCCCTGAGAAAAACGCACTCAAAGACGCAAATACAAACCGAAAAACGGATTACACAAACTCGCGCAAAAGCTACTTTTTCGTCTGATGTACTTGCAAATTAAACACTTTCCGTTACTCTCCTTTCATTCCACTGTGGAAACTAGTATTTTTTTTACCTCGCCAAACGGTCCTATATCAAAGCAAACTACGCTCACTGGGCCAGGCGGCGCGGCGCGTCTCTTCTCATCGTCTCAAAATACGCTGCATAAACGTCCGTAACTCCTCGATGCCCTCACTTCAAATCTTAAAACTTTGACACCGCCAAGCGACCACCGACCTCAGTACGTCATACAAATTTCACCTCGATACGACCTTACTGTCCCTGAGAAAAACGCACTCAAAGACGCAAATACAAACCGAAAAACGGATTACACAAACTCGCGCAAAAGCTACTTTTTCGTCTGATGTACTTGCAAATTAAACACTTTCCGTTACTCTCCTTTCATTCCACTGTGGAAACTAGTATTTTTTTTACCTCGCCAAACGGTCCTATATCAAAGCAAACTACGCTCACTGGGCCAGGCGGCGCGGCGCGTCTCTTCTCATCGTCTCAAAATACGCTGCATAAACGTCCGTAACTCCTCGATGCCCTCACTTCAAATCTTAAAACTTTGACACCGCCAAGCGACCACCGACCTCAGTACGTCATACAAATTTCACCTCGATACGACCTTACTGTCCCTGAGAAAAACGCACTCAAAGACGCAAATACAAACCGAAAAACGGATTACACAAACTCGCGCAAAAGCTACTTTTTCGTCTGATGTACTTGCAAATTAAACACTTTCCGTTACTCTCCTTTCATTCCACTGTGGAAACTAGTATTTTTTTTACCTCGCCAAACGGTCCTATATCAAAGCAAACTACGCTCACTGGGCCAGGCGGCGCGGCGCGTCTCTTCTCATCGTCTCAAAATACGCTGCATAAACGTCCGTAACTCCTCGATGCCCTCACTTCAAATCTTAAAACTTTGACACCGCCAAGCGACCACCGACCTCAGTACGTCATACAAATTTCACCTCGATACGACCTTACTGTCCCTGAGAAAAACGCACTCAAAGACGCAAATACAAACCGAAAAACGGATTACACAAACTCGCGCAAAAGCTACTTTTTCGTCTGATGTACTTGCAAATTAAACACTTTCCGTTACTCTCCTTTCATTCCACTGTGGAAACTAGTATTTTTTTTACCTCGCCAAACGGTCCTATATCAAAGCAAACTACGCTCACTGGGCCAGGCGGCGCGGCGCGTCTCTTCTCATCGTCTCAAAATACGCTGCATAAACGTCCGTAACTCCTCGATGCCCTCACTTCAAATCTTAAAACTTTGACACCGCCAAGCGACCACCGACCTCAGTACGTCATACAAATTTCACCTCGATACGACCTTACTGTCCCTGAGAAAAACGCACTCAAAGACGCAAATACAAACCGAAAAACGGATTACACAAACTCGCGCAAAAGCTACTTTTTCGTCTGATGTACTTGCAAATTAAACACTTTCCGTTACTCTCCTTTCATTCCACTGTGGAAACTAGTATTTTTTTTACCTCGCCAAACGGTCCTATATCAAAGCAAACTACGCTCACTGGGCCAGGCGGCGCGGCGCGTCTCTTCTCATCGTCTCAAAATACGCTGCATAAACGTCCGTAACTCCTCGATGCCCTCACTTCAAATCTTAAAACTTTGACACCGCCAAGCGACCACCGACCTCAGTACGTCATACAAATTTCACCTCGATACGACCTTACTGTCCCTGAGAAAAACGCACTCAAAGACGCAAATACAAACCGAAAAACGGATTACACAAACTCGCGCAAAAGCTACTTTTTCGTCTGATGTACTTGCAAATTAAACACTTTCCGTTACTCTCCTTTCATTCCACTGTGGAAACTAGTATTTTTTTTACCTCGCCAAACGGTCCTATATCAAAGCAAACTACGCTCACTGGGCCAGGCGGCGCGGCGCGTCTCTTCTCATCGTCTCAAAATACGCTGCATAAACGTCCGTAACTCCTCGATGCCCTCACTTCAAATCTTAAAACTTTGACACCGCCAAGCGACCACCGACCTCAGTACGTCATACAAATTTCACCTCGATACGACCTTACTGTCCCTGAGAAAAACGCACTCAAAGACGCAAATACAAACCGAAAAACGGATTACACAAACTCGCGCAAAAGCTACTTTTTCGTCTGATGTACTTGCAAATTAAACACTTTCCGTTACTCTCCTTTCATTCCACTGTGGAAACTAGTATTTTTTTTACCTCGCCAAACGGTCCTATATCAAAGCAAACTACGCTCACTGGGCCAGGCGGCGCGGCGCGTCTCTTCTCATCGTCTCAAAATACGCTGCATAAACGTCCGTAACTCCTCGATGCCCTCACTTCAAATCTTAAAACTTTGACACCGCCAAGCGACCACCGACCTCAGTACGTCATACAAATTTCACCTCGATACGACCTTACTGTCCCTGAGAAAAACGCACTCAAAGACGCAAATACAAACCGAAAAACGGATTACACAAACTCGCGCAAAAGCTACTTTTTCGTCTGATGTACTTGCAAATTAAACACTTTCCGTTACTCTCCTTTCATTCCACTGTGGAAACTAGTATTTTTTTTACCTCGCCAAACGGTCCTATATCAAAGCAAACTACGCTCACTGGGCCAGGCGGCGCGGCGCGTCTCTTCTCATCGTCTCAAAATACGCTGCATAAACGTCCGTAACTCCTCGATGCCCTCACTTCAAATCTTAAAACTTTGACACCGCCAAGCGACCACCGACCTCAGTACGTCATACAAATTTCACCTCGATACGACCTTACTGTCCCTGAGAAAAACGCACTCAAAGACGCAAATACAAACCGAAAAACGGATTACACAAACTCGCGCAAAAGCTACTTTTTCGTCTGATGTACTTGCAAATTAAACACTTTCCGTTACTCTCCTTTCATTCCACTGTGGAAACTAGTATTTTTTTTACCTCGCCAAACGGTCCTATATCAAAGCAAACTACGCTCACTGGGCCAGGCGGCGCGGCGCGTCTCTTCTCATCGTCTCAAAATACGCTGCATAAACGTCCGTAACTCCTCGATGCCCTCACTTCAAATCTTAAAACTTTGACACCGCCAAGCGACCACCGACCTCAGTACGTCATACAAATTTCACCTCGATACGACCTTACTGTCCCTGAGAAAAACGCACTCAAAGACGCAAATACAAACCGAAAAACGGATTACACAAACTCGCGCAAAAGCTACTTTTTCGTCTGATGTACTTGCAAATTAAACACTTTCCGTTACTCTCCTTTCATTCCACTGTGGAAACTAGTATTTTTTTTACCTCGCCAAACGGTCCTATATCAAAGCAAACTACGCTCACTGGGCCAGGCGGCGCGGCGCGTCTCTTCTCATCGTCTCAAAATACGCTGCATAAACGTCCGTAACTCCTCGATGCCCTCACTTCAAATCTTAAAACTTTGACACCGCCAAGCGACCACCGACCTCAGTACGTCATACAAATTTCACCTCGATACGACCTTACTGTCCCTGAGAAAAACGCACTCAAAGACGCAAATACAAACCGAAAAACGGATTACACAAACTCGCGCAAAAGCTACTTTTTCGTCTGATGTACTTGCAAATTAAACACTTTCCGTTACTCTCCTTTCATTCCACTGTGGAAACTAGTATTTTTTTTACCTCGCCAAACGGTCCTATATCAAAGCAAACTACGCTCACTGGGCCAGGCGGCGCGGCGCGTCTCTTCTCATCGTCTCAAAATACGCTGCATAAACGTCCGTAACTCCTCGATGCCCTCACTTCAAATCTTAAAACTTTGACACCGCCAAGCGACCACCGACCTCAGTACGTCATACAAATTTCACCTCGATACGACCTTACTGTCCCTGAGAAAAACGCACTCAAAGACGCAAATACAAACCGAAAAACGGATTACACAAACTCGCGCAAAAGCTACTTTTTCGTCTGATGTACTTGCAAATTAAACACTTTCCGTTACTCTCCTTTCATTCCACTGTGGAAACTAGTATTTTTTTTACCTCGCCAAACGGTCCTATATCAAAGCAAACTACGCTCACTGGGCCAGGCGGCGCGGCGCGTCTCTTCTCATCGTCTCAAAATACGCTGCATAAACGTCCGTAACTCCTCGATGCCCTCACTTCAAATCTTAAAACTTTGACACCGCCAAGCGACCACCGACCTCAGTACGTCATACAAATTTCACCTCGATACGACCTTACTGTCCCTGAGAAAAACGCACTCAAAGACGCAAATACAAACCGAAAAACGGATTACACAAACTCGCGCAAAAGCTACTTTTTCGTCTGATGTACTTGCAAATTAAACACTTTCCGTTACTCTCCTTTCATTCCACTGTGGAAACTAGTATTTTTTTTACCTCGCCAAACGGTCCTATATCAAAGCAAACTACGCTCACTGGGCCAGGCGGCGCGGCGCGTCTCTTCTCATCGTCTCAAAATACGCTGCATAAACGTCCGTAACTCCTCGATGCCCTCACTTCAAATCTTAAAACTTTGACACCGCCAAGCGACCACCGACCTCAGTACGTCATACAAATTTCACCTCGATACGACCTTACTGTCCCTGAGAAAAACGCACTCAAAGACGCAAATACAAACCGAAAAACGGATTACACAAACTCGCGCAAAAGCTACTTTTTCGTCTGATGTACTTGCAAATTAAACACTTTCCGTTACTCTCCTTTCATTCCACTGTGGAAACTAGTATTTTTTTTACCTCGCCAAACGGTCCTATATCAAAGCAAACTACGCTCACTGGGCCAGGCGGCGCGGCGCGTCTCTTCTCATCGTCTCAAAATACGCTGCATAAACGTCCGTAACTCCTCGATGCCCTCACTTCAAATCTTAAAACTTTGACACCGCCAAGCGACCACCGACCTCAGTACGTCATACAAATTTCACCTCGATACGACCTTACTGTCCCTGAGAAAAACGCACTCAAAGACGCAAATACAAACCGAAAAACGGATTACACAAACTCGCGCAAAAGCTACTTTTTCGTCTGATGTACTTGCAAATTAAACACTTTCCGTTACTCTCCTTTCATTCCACTGTGGAAACTAGTATTTTTTTTACCTCGCCAAACGGTCCTATATCAAAGCAAACTACGCTCACTGGGCCAGGCGGCGCGGCGCGTCTCTTCTCATCGTCTCAAAATACGCTGCATAAACGTCCGTAACTCCTCGATGCCCTCACTTCAAATCTTAAAACTTTGACACCGCCAAGCGACCACCGACCTCAGTACGTCATACAAATTTCACCTCGATACGACCTTACTGTCCCTGAGAAAAACGCACTCAAAGACGCAAATACAAACCGAAAAACGGATTACACAAACTCGCGCAAAAGCTACTTTTTCGTCTGATGTACTTGCAAATTAAACACTTTCCGTTACTCTCCTTTCATTCCACTGTGGAAACTAGTATTTTTTTTACCTCGCCAAACGGTCCTATATCAAAGCAAACTACGCTCACTGGGCCAGGCGGCGCGGCGCGTCTCTTCTCATCGTCTCAAAATACGCTGCATAAACGTCCGTAACTCCTCGATGCCCTCACTTCAAATCTTAAAACTTTGACACCGCCAAGCGACCACCGACCTCAGTACGTCATACAAATTTCACCTCGATACGACCTTACTGTCCCTGAGAAAAACGCACTCAAAGACGCAAATACAAACCGAAAAACGGATTACACAAACTCGCGCAAAAGCTACTTTTTCGTCTGATGTACTTGCAAATTAAACACTTTCCGTTACTCTCCTTTCATTCCACTGTGGAAACTAGTATTTTTTTTACCTCGCCAAACGGTCCTATATCAAAGCAAACTACGCTCACTGGGCCAGGCGGCGCGGCGCGTCTCTTCTCATCGTCTCAAAATACGCTGCATAAACGTCCGTAACTCCTCGATGCCCTCACTTCAAATCTTAAAACTTTGACACCGCCAAGCGACCACCGACCTCAGTACGTCATACAAATTTCACCTCGATACGACCTTACTGTCCCTGAGAAAAACGCACTCAAAGACGCAAATACAAACCGAAAAACGGATTACACAAACTCGCGCAAAAGCTACTTTTTCGTCTGATGTACTTGCAAATTAAACACTTTCCGTTACTCTCCTTTCATTCCACTGTGGAAACTAGTATTTTTTTTACCTCGCCAAACGGTCCTATATCAAAGCAAACTACGCTCACTGGGCCAGGCGGCGCGGCGCGTCTCTTCTCATCGTCTCAAAATACGCTGCATAAACGTCCGTAACTCCTCGATGCCCTCACTTCAAATCTTAAAACTTTGACACCGCCAAGCGACCACCGACCTCAGTACGTCATACAAATTTCACCTCGATACGACCTTACTGTCCCTGAGAAAAACGCACTCAAAGACGCAAATACAAACCGAAAAACGGATTACACAAACTCGCGCAAAAGCTACTTTTTCGTCTGATGTACTTGCAAATTAAACACTTTCCGTTACTCTCCTTTCATTCCACTGTGGAAACTAGTATTTTTTTTACCTCGCCAAACGGTCCTATATCAAAGCAAACTACGCTCACTGGGCCAGGCGGCGCGGCGCGTCTCTTCTCATCGTCTCAAAATACGCTGCATAAACGTCCGTAACTCCTCGATGCCCTCACTTCAAATCTTAAAACTTTGACACCGCCAAGCGACCACCGACCTCAGTACGTCATACAAATTTCACCTCGATACGACCTTACTGTCCCTGAGAAAAACGCACTCAAAGACGCAAATACAAACCGAAAAACGGATTACACAAACTCGCGCAAAAGCTACTTTTTCGTCTGATGTACTTGCAAATTAAACACTTTCCGTTACTCTCCTTTCATTCCACTGTGGAAACTAGTATTTTTTTTACCTCGCCAAACGGTCCTATATCAAAGCAAACTACGCTCACTGGGCCAGGCGGCGCGGCGCGTCTCTTCTCATCGTCTCAAAATACGCTGCATAAACGTCCGTAACTCCTCGATGCCCTCACTTCAAATCTTAAAACTTTGACACCGCCAAGCGACCACCGACCTCAGTACGTCATACAAATTTCACCTCGATACGACCTTACTGTCCCTGAGAAAAACGCACTCAAAGACGCAAATACAAACCGAAAAACGGATTACACAAACTCGCGCAAAAGCTACTTTTTCGTCTGATGTACTTGCAAATTAAACACTTTCCGTTACTCTCCTTTCATTCCACTGTGGAAACTAGTATTTTTTTTACCTCGCCAAACGGTCCTATATCAAAGCAAACTACGCTCACTGGGCCAGGCGGCGCGGCGCGTCTCTTCTCATCGTCTCAAAATACGCTGCATAAACGTCCGTAACTCCTCGATGCCCTCACTTCAAATCTTAAAACTTTGACACCGCCAAGCGACCACCGACCTCAGTACGTCATACAAATTTCACCTCGATACGACCTTACTGTCCCTGAGAAAAACGCACTCAAAGACGCAAATACAAACCGAAAAACGGATTACACAAACTCGCGCAAAAGCTACTTTTTCGTCTGATGTACTTGCAAATTAAACACTTTCCGTTACTCTCCTTTCATTCCACTGTGGAAACTAGTATTTTTTTTACCTCGCCAAACGGTCCTATATCAAAGCAAACTACGCTCACTGGGCCAGGCGGCGCGGCGCGTCTCTTCTCATCGTCTCAAAATACGCTGCATAAACGTCCGTAACTCCTCGATGCCCTCACTTCAAATCTTAAAACTTTGACACCGCCAAGCGACCACCGACCTCAGTACGTCATACAAATTTCACCTCGATACGACCTTACTGTCCCTGAGAAAAACGCACTCAAAGACGCAAATACAAACCGAAAAACGGATTACACAAACTCGCGCAAAAGCTACTTTTTCGTCTGATGTACTTGCAAATTAAACACTTTCCGTTACTCTCCTTTCATTCCACTGTGGAAACTAGTATTTTTTTTACCTCGCCAAACGGTCCTATATCAAAGCAAACTACGCTCACTGGGCCAGGCGGCGCGGCGCGTCTCTTCTCATCGTCTCAAAATACGCTGCATAAACGTCCGTAACTCCTCGATGCCCTCACTTCAAATCTTAAAACTTTGACACCGCCAAGCGACCACCGACCTCAGTACGTCATACAAATTTCACCTCGATACGACCTTACTGTCCCTGAGAAAACGCACTCAAAGACGCAAATACAAACCGAAAAACGGATTACACAAACTCGCGCAAAAGCTACTTTTTCGTCTGATGTACTTGCAAATTAAACACTTTCCGTTACTCTCCTTTCATTCCACTGTGGAAACTAGTATTTTTTTTACCTCGCCAAACGGTCCTATATCAAAGCAAACTACGCTCACTGGGCCAGGCGGCGCGGCGCGTCTCTTCTCATCGTCTCAAAATACGCTGCATAAACGTCCGTAACTCCTCGATGCCCTCACTTCAAATCTTAAAACTTTGACACCGCCAAGCGACCACCGACCTCAGTACGTCATACAAATTTCACCTCGATACGACCTTACTGTCCCTGAGAAAAACGCACTCAAAGACGCAAATACAAACCGAAAAACGGATTACACAAACTCGCGCAAAAGCTACTTTTTCGTCTGATGTACTTGCAAATTAAACACTTTCCGTTACTCTCCTTTCATTCCACTGTGGAAACTAGTATTTTTTTTACCTCGCCAAACGGTCCTATATCAAAGCAAACTACGCTCACTGGGCCAGGCGGCGCGGCGCGTCTCTTCTCATCGTCTCAAAATACGCTGCATAAACGTCCGTAACTCCTCGATGCCCTCACTTCAAATCTTAAAACTTTGACACCGCCAAGCGACCACCGACCTCAGTACGTCATACAAATTTCACC
>NW_025726683.1:0-51775 GCF_021461395.2 Schistocerca americana
CACGCCTCGTTGGCGTGGTTTTTGACCCATTGGTGTTGTTGGGGTGTGTGTGTTACCCGTCTGCGAGGGGGGACAGTGCGATCGGCGACTTTTGTGTCACCGTAACGACGGCCGTTTGCGGGTTTGTTTTTTTTGCACATCATACATGGCGAGGGTGAAATGTGAAGTGTTTTTGTTTGGTTTTTTTTGCCGCCCACTATTCCCTTTGCTGTACGCCGAGTTTGACAATGGTGCGACGTAACTGCAGCGTGGAGGTGTGTGAGTGACGTTGAAATGAACGTGCCATTAAGACGCATTGTTGTTGTATTGTACTGTACGTGTACGGCGACACGCACGATGATGTACCATTCGACTCTGATGTTTGATAGCCGTGTCTGACTGATTGCGTACGACGCACGCACACCGATGTCGTCATTCAAGATGCACGCTAGACGACGACGGCGGCGGCGGCGGTCGTTTGTTTGGCGAATGTCTGTACACGTGTTTGTCTGTGTCCATCCGGTATGTATTTGTTTGTTTGAAAGTGTTTTGTGTGTCGGTGACGTGGTCCGATCCGTCGCCCCCTGAGTAACTGTCGATCGGCGCGATAGACCGGCGTCACGCAACTGAACCCGAAGTCTTGGGCACACCCGTCATACTGTTGTACACCGTCGCGCTGAGAACGGTAACGAAAGGTTGACTTTGATCGGTCGGAATGTCTGGGCAGAACGTGAGGAATGAGGCAAGAGTGCAAGGAGGGGGGGCAAAAGAGAGAGGAAGGGAAAAAGGGGAGAAACGCATTCGTAGAGCAACGGAACGTTCCCGTGTCGGAGGCGTATTGGAGCCGCACTGAAATGCGTTTAACGGCGGCGCGGCTGCAAGTGTCTGCCGTGGTGAACGTTACCTTTGACGGCTGCATTGGGCTTTGCCTTTGCTTTTGCTTTCGCTTTCGCTTTCGCGTTCGCTTTCGCTTTCCCGGATGTACGTAACGTTTGTTGATATGGTTCTGAGGAAGAGTGTATGACAGTGCCGTGCCGTCCATGTTCGTGTGCCCTCCCATTGTGTGTATGCTATTGTCTGTGTACTTGAATGATGTATGTAGGTGTTAGTGGACATGTTTTACCAGTGGGGGGAAATGGATCGTCGATAGTTGCCGTCACTCTGTCACGGTCGAGATGACGCACCCTCCGTACAGAAAGGTGTCGAGAAAGTGAGTGTGTGTGTGTGTGTGTGTGTGTGTGTGTGTGTGCGTGCGTCCGTGAATTGGCAGTGTTTGGAGGTGGGCGTGCCCTGGATGTGGCTGTTCGTTAGGCGGTAGTGTTGTGTGGACAGGGGAGGGGCATGCGTAACGCTGCTGGCATGGCATTTCGGGAGATGGGAGGGGGCAAACGAGGAAACGAGGAGCGGCGGCCAAAGACGGGACGGGGAGGGGCGCGGGGTGTGGGTGGCTTGCGCCTGTGCTCGGCGTTGTGGTTTGTGCAAAAGAGGAGGAGAAAAACAATGTGAGTTGCCAGGGAGGGGAGCGGTGTTGTGTTGTGGTTGTCGTGGTGTAGCCGCAGACGCGGCTGTCAGTGAACGTGGCGAGACGGACGGATGCGCGGAGGGGCGGGGGCGGCGCATTTCGCCGGTGCCGTGCCGTGCCGTGCCGTGCCATGCCGTGCCATGCCTGAAAGCCGCGTGGTCGCTGTGTTGTTGGTGGCGTGGGGGCGAGGAGAGTACCGTACGGGTGTGCTTGTGCGCCGGAAATGGCACACTGCGCCCGCCCGTCTTGGAGGCTGATGGCTGTGGTGTGGAAATGGGGCGCGGTGATGTTGAAGCAGTTGAAGAACAGAAAAGAAACCAAGAAAACGGAAGGCGTGATGCGGCGGTGGTGGTGAGAGCGGGAAAAACAAAACAAAAAAAAAGAAGGAAAAACAACAAGAAACAAAAAAGAAAACAAAAAGTCTATCAATATTAAAATGTAAATGGAAATGGAAATGGACCCAGGCATAACCTCCCTGCACAAATAGCAGAGAGTCCGATGATAATAAAAATGTGCCAGAATGTTAACGTCCCTACAAAACAAACCCAACGATAATATTAATGAAAGAGTGAACCGTATGTAACATTGCAACAGACATAATGAAACCTGATAAATTGTATAAGGGCAGCAGCGTTGACCTTTGGCCCTGTATTCAGAATAAAAAGAGCCAAAGATCGTTACCCCAATGAAAAAGACACTGAAACACGTATGTAACATAGTAGCGATGGCGAGACATTGTAGCATCTGTGACCAGAGAGTTTGCGCTGGACTGCGCGAGTGTTGCGAGCGGTTCTCAGTCAGTCAGTCAGTCAGTCAGTAGTCGTCGCGTGCAGTACGCTAATAGTCGTCATGCAGAGCGGTCGGTCAGTAGTAGCAGCCGAGTGCGGTTGTTGTGATGTAGGCGGTCGGCAACACTGGTCAAGATGGTGAATAAGGTATACTGTTAATTAATATAATCATTAGATAATGAAAAATTGTATTTATTGTAATTATTCTCCAACAAGTTCCCCAATAATAATTTTTATTTCAAAAGCATTTTTCAAACATTTAATTTTTTATTGAACTAAAGAGTTCGTTGCACTTCACATTTCATTCCACTTCTTTGAAGAAAAATGTCACTAAAATCACAAAAAAAAAGAGAGAATATTATTATTTGCAATGCAGTTCCTCCAAGCGCTGCGCAACAACCAGAGCAGAAATGTGACATCCATTTATTCGGAGGTAAGACTTTAATTCTGATTGTTTTGCACAGGGCCAAAGACCGATATTTCGGTTTAATTGAAGTTTCTTGTCACTGAACGGACTTTTTTAAATGTTGTGTGAAGACTTTATATTTGAGTCAGATTGCGAATTTCACATTTTTGTTGCCATTTTCAATACCTCTCATTGTGGGCGAGGTTACAATTAGCGCAATGTCCATTAGCATCCGTAAATAACATTGTCCATTATTTTAAATTTTGCTGGGAGGTTACAACACACACACAAAAGAAAAAAAAACAAAAAAAAAATTGCATTTATATCCGCTCCTCAATTGTAGATACCCCTTACACAGCTGTGTGCAATGAATGAGTGCTGGCTGGTAATTAATTGCACTCCTTGGAGGGAAATGCCATAGGACGTAGTCTTTAAAAAGTGAATGTTTTTCGTTAAGAGACAAAAGTTACTTTAGAAAAACAGTAATAGTGGGGCTTTTGTTGTTGAACAAAATAAGTACAATGAACATACGTTATCAGATTTGCGCAATGCAGCGTCACACCACCTTTTTGATTATAACACAATATACTATACATCGTCCCGAACCGTGACCAGAGTCGCGAGACGAGCAGAGCACGCCGCCGACGCCCGCTCAGTACAACCGTCCACCCGCTACTACTGTCGACCGACTACTACCTCTCCCGACTCGCGCTACAATATATATAACAACTGTTCCTGGCGACCCGGTGCGTGCCACTACTGTCGTCTGGCGCGGTCCAAGCGCCGACTAGCAGCGATAAAGAACTCTCTGGTCAGACAGAGATGCTGTCATGCCTCGCCATCGCTCTGGTAATGAATACATACGTGTTGCAGCGTGCGTACCACCGGAACACGCAGTGGCGGAGCCAAAGACTGTGTTGTCGAGGTCGAGTGCGAGTGGGAAGAGAGGCAGCGTCGGCACGGAGATGCAAGCGAGCGCGAGACGCACGGGGGCTGCGGCGTGGCGCGTTTGCGGTCGGCGCCTTTGGTGGCAACGGCCGGGACAAGCAGCGGTGTATGGTGTGGTGCGGGGCGGACAGGGGCGGCGGTGGACGGGGAGGAGGCGGCGCGACGACGGCATGGGGGCGAAAACGGGACGGGGGACGGGGGACGGCGGATGTTGAGAGGCGTCACGCGCGGACAGGACACAGACACAGAGACACACAGATTGGAAAGGGAGGGTGCGCGGTAGTAGTTGGGAATGTGCGTACCGTGCGGGATGGGAGTGGGCGAGGAACACGGTCGTGGCCCCTGTTTTGGGTGCGTGTGATGACGTCGGTGTGTTGTGGGAAGGGAAGGTGCTGTGGCGGCGGCGCGTAATGGGCGTAGGCCGAAAAGAGAAAGGAACGTGGGCAGTGTGTTGGCAAGCGTCGGTTCGACTGCGACGTTGATGGGCAGGGCAGGGCAAGGTTAATGGTGGTAGGAGTAGGCGTGTGGGCGCAAAAAATCTGCCGCTGCAGGCGGTGCCGTAACCGCCATGGCGGGAAGGAGAGAGGGCCAAAGAAAGAAAGAAAGAAGAAAAAAAAAAAAAAAAAAAAAAGGAGGGGGGGGGGGGGGGGCGAAAGTGGAGAGGCGGTGGTGTGAGAAGGGCGGGGGCGGAAGGAAGGCAGGAAGGACAAGAGGCGAGGCGACGGCTTGCTTTGTGTATCGGTCGGTCTCTGGCTATGCTTCGTTTTCTGCAGCAGGGTCGGTGCGCGGCGTGGCTCGCGGCAGTGGGAACGCCTGGTGGCTGGACGGCCAGCAATGCGGTTGGATGGGCGGCCACAGCACCGCACCTGTGCCCGAGGAGGAGACGCTGGCGGCGGGCCCTGAGGTGAGGCCGGCTCGGCTGGGGCTGTGGATGTGTAGGTGTGGCGCCGCTGCTGCAACAACGAGTAAAACGCGAGAAGAAGGGATGGCGGTAGAGAGGAAAAAAAAAAATATAAAAGGTCGTGTTGTGTTGATGCGCAGGCAGACGCGTACAGAGAGACGAGCCCGGTCTGCAGCAGGGTGTGGCCGTGCCGAGTGCAGAGCAGCGGCGGCTCGGTTCGGTTCGGCCCGGCCCGGCGGGCCGCGCTGTTGTCGCGGACGTGAGCGCCCCCTGGCGGGTGGCCGGAGGCGGCGCGGCGTGTTGGACGTGTGGCTGGTGGCAGTGCACAATTTGCGAGTGGCTGGCGGTGTGGTGTGGCGGTTGGCGCGTCGGGCGGCGGAGAGGTATGTGTTGCGGGCGCCCTTTGCTGCGCTGCGTCGTTGCGTGTGCCGTACAGGGCGGGCGCTTGTCGACTGTGTGGCGAATTGGCGTGAAACGGCTGCCGAGAGGTGTGTGGTAGCGAGCCGGTCGGTGGTGTCAGTGCGAAGGGGAATGTGCGTGCGTTTGGCGGTTTCGGTGTGCTTTTTGCGGCGTGAGAGTGGGAATTAGTGGGGCCGGCTGTTGTGTTGGTTCCTTGTGTCTTGTGTCGCGTAGCGTGATGGCAACGTGGAAGGACGCCGGTTTCGTTTCGAGCCTTGCGTGTGGTTGTCGACGTTGACTGGTTGGCGTGTGCCGATGCACGTGCATGTGTGGGTCGCGAGTGCGTTTTTGGCTGGCTGTGTGTGTGTGTGTGTGTGTGTGTGTGTGTGTGTGTGTGTGTGTTTTGGGGGGGGGAAGGGGGAGGCGGTGGTGAAAGTGCAGTCGTTGCCACGGGCGTCGTCGGGTGGGGCTGGCTGGGGCTGTGCGTCGTGGCGGAAAGGTGGTAGGTTGCGGGAAGCGAGCCCGTCGTTGACGGTGTCGCGTGAGTTGTGAATCGAGTGGGGCGCGGGGCGCGGGACAGGAGCAGCGTGCCGCTGCGTCGTGGTCGTCAGCAGAGGCTGTGCGTGTGCTTGTCCTTTTTGTGGGCGGTTCGTGCGAGGCGTTTTTGTTTTGTGTTGCCCTAGTTGTTAGTTTATTTTGTTTGTGTTTGTTATTTTGAGACGACGACTGGTTGGTGGCGTGCGCGCGAAGTGGCGGTGTGCGCTTCCCGTGTCGTTTGTGTTGTTTGGTTTTTTTGTTTTTGTGTGTTTTTTTTTGCACTGGGCCCCGGTGGGTGGGTGCGTGTGTGTCGATTGCCGGCTGGCGAAAGGTGCGCCATCGGCGGGGTGGGTCGCCGGCACAAGTAGAGGCGGCGGCGTTGTTGCTGTTGTTGTGTGGTGTTTGTTTTGTTCGGCTGTGTCGGCGAGCTGTGTTGCGGTGCGTGTGAATGGTGGTGCAAAAGTGCTGGCGTTGGGGCTGCGACTGCGACGGCGGCGAGCCGCGGGCGCGCCATTGATAGTGATGTTGTGAACAGCGGCTGTGTACGGTAGTGGTGTTGTTGTAGCACGACGTGCATCCGGGCCGGCGCGGAAAGCGCAGTTGCGGGCGGTTGCCCTTCGGTGCCAGCCCATGTCGCGTGAGCGGCGGGTTGCTCTGGTGTCGACACGTGGTGCTCTGGGTTGTTGTGTGGTGCCCTTTGGCCGGTGGGGGTGGTTCGCGTGTGTCTCGTTCGCGCTCGGTGTCTGGTCGTGGTCGTGCTGCTCCCCCGTCTGTCGGCGGTTTCCGACGTCGTCTGTACGTTTTTGTTCGTTTGCGGCGTGCCTGCCGACGTCGTCCCGTCGCGACCTTTCAACCGAAAGTGTGGCGCCCGAAGGTGAACGAACGTAACCCTGACCTCGGCGCTTTACGCTGAGCCGAGCGAACCGAACCTAACCTGTGGTGTGGCGAGGTGAGCTCAGCCTGTGAGCCCCTAACGTCTACGTAAGGTAAGCTGTCCGGCTCACGCCTCACGTTTGAACGCTTTTTTAACCTACGTTTGACGCTTCTTAACCTAGCACTGACCCCTTAACCTAACGTGTAACCTAACCTAACCTAACCTAACCTCTGACGCCTGACGTGTTTGAATGCTTAACCTAAGTTTGACGCTTAACCTAACCCAAGTCCCCTTAACCTAACCCACGTCCACCTAACCTAACCTAACCTAACGTAGACGTGTAAACGTAATGTGTAACGCGTAACGTGTAAGGTCGGCTGTCGTGTGTGCTTGACGGCAGATTGGGTTGGTCTGTAGATTCGGATTGCGGTTTGCCTCGGTCGAGGGGTTGGGTCGGAAGCGGCGAGGGGCGGCGGCGCCTGTTGCGCAGGCGGCGTCCGTTTGCGGCGGGCAATTGTTGAGAAACGGCTGTGAATGTTGGCGGGCGAGAGGAGGAGGACGGCGCGCGATGTGGCCCGACGGCTGCGGGCCGATCGGGAAACGGCGGGAGGGCGACGGAAGGCGATGGGGCGGCGGAGGCGCGTTTGCACGGCCGTCATCGCCGCACGCCTCGGCTTGTGTGGCTGTGGCGCCGGCCGCGCTGGCCGGGCTGCCGCGGCGACGGTGTGGGAGTTTTGCCGAAGGTTTGGCCATTGTGGCGGGTCGTCGGCTGGGGCTGTGGGGGCGGCATTTGGGCGGGGGCGGCGATTCTCGGCGGGCCGACCCAGGCTGTAGCGCGCGGTAGCTGCAGTTTGGCCGTGGTTTGCGGCGCTGCCGTGGCGACTGGTTGGCGACTGTGGTGTGGCTGTGTGTAGCCCCATCCTCGGTGGTTTGAAAGGCGCGGGCGGTTGTGGCGCAGGTTTGGGGCTGCTCCGCACAGGCTGTCGGACGTTGGGCGGTAGCAAGCGCGGGAGGCGCGGCGCGGCGGCGCGCAGAGTGGCGGCCGCTCTCTCGGCCGTCCGCGCCCGCCCGCGACACTGGCTGGGCCTTGTGATTCTCTGCTCTGCTGCTGTGCTGTGCTTGCGTGCCTGCCGTCCCGCTCGCTCTCGCTGTGTGTTACGCGCGTCGTCGAAATGGCAGATCAGGCGGCTACGAACGAGACTGCTGCGGCACCCGCCGCCACCGGCACTACGAAGAAGGCCAAGTCTGCGTCGTCTGCGAAGAAGCCGCGCGCCAAGCCTGCGCACCCGCGCACCTCTGAGATGGTGACGGCCGCCATCAAGAGTCTGAAGGAGCGCGGCGGGTCGTCGCTGCAGGCGATCAAGAAGTACATAGCCGCGCACTACAAGCTGGACGCGGAGAAGCTGGCGCCGTTTATCAAGAAGTACCTCAAGTCGGCCGTCGTGGCGGGCGAGCTGGTGCAGACGAAGGGGAAGGGCGCGTCCGGCTCGTTCAAGCTTGCCGGCGCCGGCGGCGGGGGGGCGGCCGAGGGCGGCAAGGCTCGTGCTGGCGGTGCCAAGAAGAAGCGCGCCGCTCCGGCCAGCAAGGAGAAGAAGGGCGCCCGTGCGGCCGGCGCAAAGAAGGCTGGTGGCGTGAAGGCGGCGACCGGTCGGAAGGCGGGCGCCGCCAAGAAGGCGTCTGCGGCGTCGGCCGCTCCCGCGGGTGCGAAGAAGGCGGCTGCGGCCAAGCCGGCCAAGGCCAAGTCGCCGTCGAAGGCGAAGAAGGCCGCCAAGGTTCCGACGAAGAAGCCGAAGGCGCCGCGCCCGAAGAAGGCGACGACGCCGTCTAAGGCGAAGGCTTCGCCCAAGAAGAAGAAGTAGAGTAGAGGAGAAAGAGATGGGGGAAAGGAAGGGTTTGGCGCTTGACTCCGTCGTCCCCACCCCCCGTCGTCGTCTAGTGGCGCGCAAGAGACGCGCGGCCCAAAACGGCCCTTCTCAGGGCCATCAAAGCACGTCGGGGAAGGTTTTGATTGTCGTGTTGCGTTTGGTGTGGGTGTCTGTCTGTATGCCCGTGGGGATGCTGTTTGCGTGCCGTGGTGGTTGGATTGCGGGGGTCGGTGGCGGGTGTGGGCGGCGGTAGCGGTAAGCGGTGTTGTTGTTGTTGTTGTTGTTGTTGTTGTCGTGGTTGATTGTCGCCGTGTTTGTGGCGGCGGCCGACGGTTGGTTTTCTGTCACGTTGTTTAGTTTGAATACGTTGGTTGGCTTGCCTGCGTTCGTTCTTCTCGGATGTCTGTCTTGTCGAGTCGTGTCTGGTCTTTGTTTTGTTCCTTTGTGTGTGTGTGTGTTATGTTTTGCAACGGGGGGCACGTTGAGATGCGGAAGGAGTCGGCGGGGATTTCGGTGGCGTGTAGAGCGAGCGAGCGCGTCGGAGTGGAGTGCGGGTTTTTTTTGTTTTCGAAACGAAAGCGGCGGCCGGCCAGCCACCCGTGCGGTGTGACGTCGGCCGTTGGGTATTGTGCGCTTTGAGCGCCGGGGAGGGATGATGTGTGATTGTTGCGCGCTGCTAGCAGGCAGGCAGAGTGAGCGGGTGTGGCGGACGGACGGGAAGTGGTGGTTTTTGTTTTTGGGTTGCGGGGCGAGAGGCAGGCGACCGACAAAGTTTGCTCGCGACGGAGAGATGTTAGTGGCCCTGAAAAGGGCCGTTTTTGTTTGTGCGGTGCGGTGCCGCGGCGCGGTTTAGGCGCGCTCGCCGCGGATGCGGCGCGCGAGCTGGATGTCCTTGGGCATGATGGTGACGCGCTTGGCGTGGATTGCGCACAGGTTGGTGTCTTCGAAGAGGCCGACGAGGTAGGCCTCGCTGGCCTCCTGCAGGGCCATGACTGCGGAGCTCTGGAAGCGCAGGTCGGTCTTGAAGTCCTGGGCGATCTCGCGCACTAGGCGCTGGAATGGCAGCTTGCGGATGAGCAGCTCTGTGCTCTTCTGGTAGCGCCTGATTTCTCGCAGGGCGACGGTGCCCGGCCTGTAGCGGTGGGGCTTCTTGACGCCTCCGGTGGCGGGCGCGCTCTTCCTCGCCGCCTTGGTGGCGAGCTGTTTGCGCGGCGCCTTTCCGCCGGTGGACTTGCGGGCCGTTTGCTTTGTGCGGGCCATGGCGGTAGCGGTAGCGGAGCGGCGTGCGTGGAGGTTAGGTGTGGCGCGGCGTCCGGTGCTGCCTTGACAACGGGCCCGCGCGCCTCCGTGCTGCGCTTATATGCCCTCGGTTGCGCGTGGTGGGGGGAGGGCGGGCCAGAGTCTATATAGGGGGGCGGCGGGCGCGCTGGGCGCAGACCGTAGCCGACTCGCCAGCCGCTGCAGCCGCTGTTTGTGCACGTTTTGCTTTGCCCGAGGAAGGAAGGATGACAGGCCGCGGCAAGGGAGGAAAGGGGCTCGGCAAGGGTGGCGCCAAGCGGCACCGCAAGGTGTTGCGCGACAACATCCAGGGCATCACGAAGCCCGCCATCCGCCGCCTGGCTCGCAGGGGCGGCGTGAAGCGCATCTCTGGTCTGATCTACGAGGAGACCCGCGGGGTGCTGAAGGTGTTCCTGGAGAACGTGATCCGCGACGCGGTGACGTACACTGAGCACGCCAAGCGCAAGACTGTGACGGCCATGGACGTGGTGTACGCCCTGAAGAGGCAGGGGCGCACCCTGTACGGTTTCGGCGGTTAGGCTGCGTCGCAGCGGGCGCTGGCCTTCCCGCGGCCGTGCTTGTGGGTGGGAGAGACTAGAAAACGGCCCTTTTCAGGGCCACCACACTGTTCGGAAGTTGAAAAGTGCGAAAGAGTCTGTGTTGTTGCTGCGTGTGTGCGCTGTGTTGTTTGTTTGTTTCTTTCTTTCTTTCCGTTTGAGCGACGTGATGTGACTGGGAGGGGAGAAGGAAAGGAAACGTGTCATGTGGCTGGCTGTGTGTGGAGCTGCTTCGTTTGTGTGTCTTTGTATCGATCGCGACGGAGATGGCGGGCTGTGTGTTGTTGTGCGAGAGGCGGTGATTATTTGCTTGCGTGGTTTGGCTCTGTGTGTTTGTTTGCGGCGGCGTTGGGGTTTCCGAGGCAAGGCGTGTGGGCATAGGCGGCCGGATCAGCTGTTTCGTTCGTGTCGACGGCCGTTGCGCGCGGGAGTGGAGGGCGGTGTGTCGACACGCCTCCCTTTAACAATGGTCATTATTGCTGCCGTTGTCGGTTTGGAAGGCGACTGCGACCGTGCAAAATGTGTGTGTGTGTGTGTGTGTGTTGGGCCACACGGGCTGTGTGGGCGACAAGATGGCGGACGTGCGCCGGCGGCGGCTGTGCTGTGACAGTGCAAAGTTAAAACAAAACAAGGTGCGGCGAGGACGACTGCAATTTTGCTTTGGACGTAGGTTTGTGTGGTGGCCCTGAAAAGGGCCGATTGTTGTGGGCCGAGCCGGCAAAGCGCGTTGCGTGCAGGGGAGCACGCGGCGCTGCGATTGCCTGGCCTCCTTTAGGCCTTCTTCTCGGTCTTCTTTGGCAGCAGGACGGCCTGGATGTTGGGCAGGACACCACCCTGTGCGATGGTGACGCCCGACAGGAGCTTGTTGAGCTCCTCGTCGTTGCGGATGGCAAGCTGCAGGTGGCGCGGGATGATGCGCGTCTTCTTGTTGTCGCGGGCCGCGTTTCCGGCCAGCTCGAGCACCTCAGCCGCGAGGTACTCCATGACGGCGGCGAGGTAGACGGGCGCCCCGGCGCCGACGCGCTCTGCGTAGTTTCCCTTGCGCAGGAGGCGGTGGATTCTGCCGACCGGGAACTGGAGCCCAGCCCTGCTTGAGCGGGACTTTGACTTGCCCTTGACTTTGCCTCCCTTTCCGCGTCCGGACATGGCGATGGGCTAGCGACGGTGCACACGAAACGGAAACGAAAACGACCGGTGCGAGCGGCAGCGAGTCGAGCAGCGGAGTGCGTGCCGGCGCAGCCGCCGCGCTCGCACCTTTTGTACCCTGGCCTTCAGGGTGACTAGTGGTGAAGTTTTTGTCCTTGGACATTTACTTCGAATTGGGAATGTGTGATTGTTGTGTTGTGTCTTTACTTTTGCGGTATGTCTTGTGTGTTTATGTGCGTATTTGCTACTTAACTTGTACTGCCTGATCTATGGCGGTTTTTGGGTGATGATGTTGGCGAGTTGATGGGGGCTGAGAGAGGGTGATGTGATGGTGGGCGAGTGTGTGTTCAGTCAAAGAAAATTGACCTGGGAGTTTTGTGACGCTTGATGGTGGGGTCATATTGACCCAGTGAATTGATGAGGGGGTTTGTTGACCTGCTGGCTGTTTCGTAGAACGCTTTAGCCAGGTCGGCAAAGCGCTGTTGTAGTCGAATTACGTCCGCAGACGCGTGTAGGTCGTCTGTGGGGAATCGGGAGGGGAGGTGTAAGGCTCGTTTGAGGGCCCTATTTTGAACCCTTTGGAGTTTGAGTACGTGCGTCTTGGCCGCATAGCCCCATACTGGGCACGCGTATTCCATTATGGGGCGTATGAGGGTGCAGTAGACGCGTACTCCTAGGTCTGCTGTTAGCGCACTACTGGTATTAAGGACTGGGTATAGTACGCTCAAGCGAGCGCTGGCTCGGCGGCGCAGGTCATCGATGTGCGCCTGCCATGTCAGCCTCTTATCTAAGGTCACCCCTAGATACTTTGCGGTGTTTCGCCAAGGGAGTTCTTGGCCGTTTAATCTTAGATTTAAGGGTGGTCGCCTGCGTGGTCCTCGCGGTCCTAATCGGCGCGTAATCACAATTGCCTGCGTTTTCCCGCTGTTTATTGTGATGCGCCACCTTTTGGACCATTCCTCTGTGGCGTTGAGAACTCTTTGGAGGCGTCTTGTGACCAGATCCCTGTTTGGGTTGCGGGTGAAAAATGCTGTATCATCTGCATATTGTGCAGTGTGCACCAGGGGTGAGGTGGGTGTGTCTGCCGTGTACAGGCTGTACAGGACAGGCCCTAGCACCGATCCCTGGGGCACCCCTGCACGTATGCGTCTTTTTGTTGACAGGGAGTTGTCAACCCTGACGGAAAATGTCCTATTCGAGAGATAGCTTTTCAGCAGCTTTACTATCGTCCCGGGGAAGCCTTGTGTGTATAGTTTGTACAATAACCCATTGTGCCATACGGAATCGAAGGCCTTGGCTACATCAAGTAGCACTATCCCACAGTAGCTTCTGCGGTTGAAGGCCTCGGTGGCTGCTTCAACAACTCTCATGATCTGTTGGGGGGCGGAGTGTTTCTGCCTGAATCCAAACTGGAAATCAGGCAGAACTTGCTCTCTGGAGATGTGTTGCTCAATAGGTGTGATTAGGAGGCGCTCGTAGATTTTACTGAGAGTGGGCAGAAGACTAATCGGTCTGTAGTGCTGTGGGAATAATGGGTCCTTACCGGGTTTAGCTATCGCGACCACCTCCGCGTGTTTCCAGCACGCTGGAAACTCGCGGGATCGAGTAATCTCGTTGAAGACGTTCGCGATGTGTGTGATTGCCAGTGGCGGGAGGTTCTTAACTAACTGGTTTGTGAGCCGGTCGTGGCCTGGGGCCTTTTTGTTGGGCAGGGACCTAATGACTTTTGCCACGTCTTCTGGGGCGAAAAGTGGAGTGTGTTCATTCTCGTCGTCTTCAGCTGCAAGGAATACTGCAAGCTGCTGACGGACTATGATTTCGTGGTCCTCGTCCTGCGCCTCTGCTGGTTGAAACTGTTGTTCGAACGAGTCGGCGAGCGCGTTGGCCTTGTCGACAGGGCTGAAGACAAGGCTTCCACGCTCGCCGTGCAGAGGTGGCATACGCGCGCGTGTACGTGTGAATTGCTTGGTAGCTTGCCATAGGCTGTTGTCGTCTACTTTGAGGGCTGATAGGCGGGCAGACCATTGCTGGTTGCGGTGCTCATTGAGTGCTACTTTCAACTCTCTCTGTAGACGGTTGAGCAGCCTCCTAGTTGCCGGATTTCTTGTTATTTTCCATTCTTTTGCGACCCTGTTTTTGTGCCTAATTTGCGCAAGCAGGTGCTCCGGGAGTTGTATTTGAGGAGGAGGGCCTTCCCGCTGCCGGGGTGTGGCCTCCTCAGCAGCCTGCAGGATCGTGTTGGTAAGGTCTTTAAGCGCCTGTTCTGCAGTATCTGCAGTTGGAGGCGGGGCGCGAGCTATTTCAGAAGCGACATTTACCTGAAAGTGCTCCCAGTTCGTGTGCTTATACGATACCTGGTGTTGTGGGAGAGCTACCCTTTCTCCCACGTCGACCTCGATTATAACTGGGTTGTGATCGGAGGACATTCTATTTATTGTTCTCGCAGTCACGAAGCCTGTTATTCTCCTTGTGAGAGCTATGTCAAGGACGTCTGGCCGGCCTCCGTTTTTAGGGAAGTGTGTCGGCTCTTCTGGGCCCCAGACGTCGAACTGGTGGTCTCGCGCGAGTCGCTGCAGTTGACGACCGGCTCTGGTCGTGAGTCTAGAATGCCAGTCTGCGTGTTTTGCATTGAGGTCTCCTCCTATTAGGAGCTTGCCTCTGATTTGTGCTAGTGCGGGAATGTCGTCCTCATCTAAGGTTGGGGTCGGTTGGCGGTAAGCTGCAACGACTGTGAGGGGGCCTGTAACTGTGGCTATTTCCACAGCTACCGTTTCTAACGAGCGGGTAGCTGGGGGGAATATCTGGTGATGGGGGATCCCTCTCTTTACGTATATGGCCACCCCGCCTCCTGCGGTTGGCCTGTCTCGTCTGTAACTGTTATAGTTTGGGACTGCCGCTTTTACTCCCGGTTTTAGGTGTGTTTCTGACATCATGCAAACGTCGATATTAAGCTCCTTCATGAGCTCTCGGAACTCCATGACTTGGTTGAAGATGCCGTCTGCGTTAAAGACGCACATTTTCAGACCTTGGATATGGGGGCGTCTATCCATGTTTGGCTGTTGTTGTTGCTTGGGAAGTCGCTGAGGGATGCGACTGCTTAACTGCTGCTTGTAGGGCGGCGAGGATCTGTGCATTTTGCTGCTGAATCTCCCGCATCATCTGCGCGAGAAGATTCAGAGTTTGGGACATGACTCCCAGCACAGGATCGTCTGTGGAGGGCGAGGGCGCAGCTTCGCTCAGACTTTGAGTGACAGGATGTCTGCCAGCGGTCTGACGGTCCGCGCCCTCTGCCCGCCGCAGACTGGTCTTTGGGGCAGGGGTTAGGACTTCCCTAGGGCATTCTCCGTCGTCAGGGATCTGGTCAAGGAGAGGAGTGTCCTGGGTTGTTTCCGGGGAGCGTCGGCCGCAAGATTCCGGTCCCATCTCGGCCGGCAGAGGGGCGCTACTGCGCGCCTCAGTGTCGGCCGCGATGTTTGCGAACGTCGCGGCGGTCGTCACCTCCCGGGATTTGCCTCTGTAGGGCGGCCTATCTCGTCTTGTGATTTCAGGTCGGTTTGGGGGTTTAGCTTGGGGTTTGTTTGGGGGTGCATTCGAGCCTCGCCAGCGTTGGGCGTAGTTCTTATGAACCCTGCATCCCAGGTAGCTGGCGGTGTGCCCTTCGCCGCATAGCGCACACTTTATTCTTGGGTCTTCTATTTTAATTTGACAGGTCCTGGAGTCGTGTCCCTCCGCACACTTCCTGCATCGTACAGGCATGTCGCAGTGTGAGGCCACATGTCCCAGTCCCTGGCACCTAAAGCATTGTTGAGACCGATTTTTCTTTTTTAACAGTTCGGTGGTTATGGGTATCTGCAGGACACTCCTCATAGGCTTTTTGTTTATCGGTATGTCTGGCATTACGGCGAGGTAGAGGGGCCACTTGTTATTGGAACCGGGTGGTTTCATTTGTGTGACGGTCTTAACATCGAAATTTTGGCGGATCAGGTCTTCTTTTATCGCTGAGGGCGATAGTTTGCGCGGTAGGTCGCGGATAACTATATTTAGGTTCCTGATCCTTTCGGTCGGGAAAGTGTAGTGCGGAACTTTCTTATCACTCAAAAGTTGTTTTACCGCCATGTATTCGTCCATGGAGTGGAGGGTGAGCTTTATTTTGTCACCCCCTGCCGGTTTGGCTTTGAATCTATCACCTACTGCGCTCTTCACTAGATCATAGAGCTCTTTGTAGTCCTTGTCAAATTCAGCGACGATTGGGGGGAGGTATGCTCGTTTCTGCGAGCCCACTGGTGGTTGGAGTGGCGCATCATTGGTCGTGGGTTCGTCGTCTATGGCGGAAAAACGGTTAGATGTTGGTGCCGCTTCCGTGGCCGGCGGGGGTGTGGGTTGGCGGATGGTTTTTCTGGCTAGTTGAAAGCCGTCACCTTCACCGCTAGTAGCGGTTTCCCCGATCTCGTTTTCCTGCTCCTGCCTGGACTCATCGATAACCAGAGGGCTATCTGATTCGGAATCGTGTTCCTTTTGTTTGTTCTCAGCTTCCGGAGATTGGCTGGAAGCTTTGAGTCGCTTTACGAGGTTTTTACGCCTGCCTCGGTTCTTTTTCTGGGTCCTGGAAAGTTTAACTTTAGGGGACGGTGGGAGGGTGGATTTGAGGTTGGGAGTGGTTTTGCGGGTAGGTTTGGGTTGGGCTTTGGAAGAGGGTTTCGGGAGAATTTTTACTGGGAGACGATTCCCTTTTTCACGCCTGCGGGACGCAAGATAAGGGAGGAGGTTATTCTGTGCGTTTTCTAGTAGTAGTCTGTCAACGTCTGGATTTGGGGAATTAGTGGCGCTGCTCATACTGACAATGAAAGACGTAGTGCTGGTTTGTTGTTTGACGGCGTTAGGCGCCCTCTTGATCTCGTTGGGGGCGGAAGTGGAAGCAAAGTCGAGGGCTGCCTTGGGTATGCCAGACGCCGCCTTCGTTGCCGACACCGTTAGGTTTCCGGCGGCTGTGCTTGGCCCTAACAAACTGGCAGGCGCGGGACACTGGCCAGTGACCAGGCCCTGACCTGCAGAGTCCCTAACACTCGGGGGAGCAGAGCATGGCTCTGCGGCAGCAGAAGTACCCGAACCGCCCGGAAAAGCGGCCCGCGACATCGAGGAGACGACATCGACGCCGCCAGCAGCGAGCTGCTGGGACCCCGAATCGTCACCGCAGATTGAAACCGCACACGACAATTTGCTCATCGTGCAGCCTGACCGTGCTGCGCTTCGACGTGTGCACCCGTCAACGCTTTAATAAAAGCGAAGCCGAAGAAGCACCTGGATTGTCACCCGTGCAAGCGGGGGCCTATGGCTTTGCGTAGCAGACGCACGGAGACTAGCTCAACGTTCGACTGCCGCTCGGCGAGTGCCGGCGCAGCCGGGGTGGGGGTGCTTTATGGGCTCGGGTGCGGCGGCCGGTTGCGCGCGCGCCCCATTGGTCGGCGGCCGCAACAGGGCGAGCTGGTAAAGGTGCGGCGGCGGCTGGCGGCGGGTGCCACTGTGTGGGGAGACGCTGACTAGAGCGGAGCGCTTGCTACTGGTGTTGCTGCTGCCGTACGTTGGTTCGAGATGCCGCCCAAGACTAGCGGGAAGGCCGCCAAGAAGGCTGGCAAGGCGCAGAAGAACATTTCGAAGGGCGACAAGAAGAAGAAGCGCAAGAGGAAGGAGAGCTATGCCATCTACATCTACAAGGTGCTGAAGCAGGTGCACCCTGACACGGGCATCTCGTCGAAGGCGATGAGCATCATGAACAGCTTCGTGAACGACATTTTCGAGCGCATTGCGGCCGAGGCTTCTCGCCTGGCGCACTACAACAAGCGCTCGACCATCACGTCCCGCGAGATCCAGACCGCTGTGCGGCTGTTGCTGCCTGGCGAGCTGGCCAAGCACGCCGTGAGCGAGGGCACGAAGGCGGTGACCAAGTACACGAGCTCCAAGTAAGGAGGTGGCTCTGGAATGGAAGGAAGGATGGAGAAGGCTCCTCCGTTGCGAGAGCGGCAAAACGGCCCTTTTCAGGGCCACCAACTTGCCTTTTGCGGGAAGGGCGGAATTGTTGTTGTTGTTTGTGTGGACGGCTGTGATGTATGTGTGCATTTTGATTGTGGGTGGGGGGGCGCGTCAAAGCGTGTTGCGCGGGGTACGGCCACGAGGTTGGTCGCCGTGGCGTGGAATGGTGGCACGCCTCGTTGGCGCGGTTTTTGACCCATTGGTGTTGTTGGGGTGTGTGTGTTACCCGTCTGCGAGGGGGGACAGTGCGATCGGCGACTTTTGTGTCACCGTAACGACGGCCGTTTGCGGGTTTGTTTTTTTTGCACATCATACATGGCGAGGGTGAAATGTGAAGTGTTTTTGTTTGGTTTTTTTTGCCGCCCACTATTCCCTTTGCTGTACGCCGAGTTTGACAATGGTGCGACGTAACTGCAGCGTGGAGGTGTGTGAGTGACGTTGAAATGAACGTGCCATTAAGACGCATTGTTGTTGTATTGTACTGTACGTGTACGGCGACACGCACGATGATGTACCATTCGACTCTGATGTTTGATAGCCGTGTCTGACTGATTGCGTACGACGCACGCACACCGATGTCGTCATTCAAGATGCACGCTAGACGACGACGGCGGCGGCGGCGGTCGTTTGTTTGGCGAATGTCTGTACACGTGTTTGTCTGTGTCCATCCGGTATGTATTTGTTTGTTTGAAAGTGTTTTGTGTGTCGGTGACGTGGTCCGATCCGTCGCCCCCTGAGTAACTGTCGATCGGCGCGATAGACCGGCGTCACGCAACTGAACCCGAAGTCTTGGGCACACCCGTCATACTGTTGTACACCGTCGCGCTGAGAACGGTAACGAAAGGTTGACTTTGATCGGTCGGAATGTCTGGGCAGAACGTGAGGAATGAGGCAAGAGTGCAAGGAGGGGGGGCAAAAGAGAGAGGAAGGGAAAAAGGGGAGAAACGCATTCGTAGAGCAACGGAACGTTCCCGTGTCGGAGGCGTATTGGAGCCGCACTGAAATGCGTTTAACGGCGGCGCGGCTGCAAGTGTCTGCCGTGGTGAACGTTACCTTTGACGGCTGCATTGGGCTTTGCCTTTGCTTTTGCTTTCGCTTTCGCTTTCGCGTTCGCTTTCGCTTTCCCGGATGTACGTAACGTTTGTTGATATGGTTCTGAGGAAGAGTGTATGACAGTGCCGTGCCGTCCATGTTCGTGTGCCCTCCCATTGTGTGTATGCTATTGTCTGTGTACTTGAATGATGTATGTAGGTGTTAGTGGACATGTTTTACCAGTGGGGGGAAATGGATCGTCGATAGTTGCCGTCACTCTGTCACGGTCGAGATGACGCACCCTCCGTACAGAAAGGTGTCGAGAAAGTGAGTGTGTGTGTGTGTGTGTGTGTGTGTGTGTGTGTGCGTGCGTCCGTGAATTGGCAGTGTTTGGAGGTGGGCGTGCCCTGGATGTGGCTGTTCGTTAGGCGGTAGTGTTGTGTGGACAGGGGAGGGGCATGCGTAACGCTGCTGGCATGGCATTTCGGGAGATGGGAGGGGGCAAACGAGGAAACGAGGAGCGGCGGCCAAAGACGGGACGGGGAGGGGCGCGGGGTGTGGGTGGCTTGCGCCTGTGCTCGGCGTTGTGGTTTGTGCAAAAGAGGAGGAGAAAAACAATGTGAGTTGCCAGGGAGGGGAGCGGTGTTGTGTTGTGGTTGTCGTGGTGTAGCCGCAGACGCGGCTGTCAGTGAACGTGGCGAGACGGACGGATGCGCGGAGGGGCGGGGGCGGCGCATTTCGCCGGTGCCGTGCCGTGCCGTGCCGTGCCATGCCGTGCCATGCCTGAAAGCCGCGTGGTCGCTGTGTTGTTGGTGGCGTGGGGGCGAGGAGAGTACCGTACGGGTGTGCTTGTGCGCCGGAAATGGCACACTGCGCCCGCCCGTCTTGGAGGCTGATGGCTGTGGTGTGGAAATGGGGCGCGGTGATGTTGAAGCAGTTGAAGAACAGAAAAGAAACCAAGAAAACGGAAGGCGTGATGCGGCGGTGGTGGTGAGAGCGGGAAAAACAAAACAAAAAAAAAGAAGGAAAAACAACAAGAAACAAAAAAGAAAACAAAAAGTCTATCAATATTAAAATGTAAATGGAAATGGAAATGGACCCAGGCATAACCTCCCTGCACAAATAGCAGAGAGTCCGATGATAATAAAAATGTGCCAGAATGTTAACGTCCCTACAAAACAAACCCAACGATAATATTAATGAAAGAGTGAACCGTATGTAACATTGCAACAGACATAATGAAACCTGATAAATTGTATAAGGGCAGCAGCGTTGACCTTTGGCCCTGTATTCAGAATAAAAAGAGCCAAAGATCGTTACCCCAATGAAAAAGACACTGAAACACGTATGTAACATAGTAGCGATGGCGAGACATTGTAGCATCTGTGACCAGAGAGTTTGCGCTGGACTGCGCGAGTGTTGCGAGCGGTTCTCAGTCAGTCAGTCAGTCAGTCAGTAGTCGTCGCGTGCAGTACGCTAATAGTCGTCATGCAGAGCGGTCGGTCAGTAGTAGCAGCCGAGTGCGGTTGTTGTGATGTAGGCGGTCGGCAACACTGGTCAAGATGGTGAATAAGGTATACTGTTAATTAATATAATCATTAGATAATGAAAAATTGTATTTATTGTAATTATTCTCCAACAAGTTCCCCAATAATAATTTTTATTTCAAAAGCATTTTTCAAACATTTAATTTTTTATTGAACTAAAGAGTTCGTTGCACTTCACATTTCATTCCACTTCTTTGAAGAAAAATGTCACTAAAATCACAAAAAAAAAGAGAGAATATTATTATTTGCAATGCAGTTCCTCCAAGCGCTGCGCAACAACCAGAGCAGAAATGTGACATCCATTTATTCGGAGGTAAGACTTTAATTCTGATTGTTTTGCACAGGGCCAAAGACCGATATTTCGGTTTAATTGAAGTTTCTTGTCACTGAACGGACTTTTTTAAATGTTGTGTGAAGACTTTATATTTGAGTCAGATTGCGAATTTCACATTTTTGTTGCCATTTTCAATACCTCTCATTGTGGGCGAGGTTACAATTAGCGCAATGTCCATTAGCATCCGTAAATAACATTGTCCATTATTTTAAATTTTGCTGGGAGGTTACAACACACACACAAAAGAAAAAAAAACAAAAAAAAAATTGCATTTATATCCGCTCCTCAATTGTAGATACCCCTTACACAGCTGTGTGCAATGAATGAGTGCTGGCTGGTAATTAATTGCACTCCTTGGAGGGAAATGCCATAGGACGTAGTCTTTAAAAAGTGAATGTTTTTCGTTAAGAGACAAAAGTTACTTTAGAAAAACAGTAATAGTGGGGCTTTTGTTGTTGAACAAAATAAGTACAATGAACATACGTTATCAGATTTGCGCAATGCAGCGTCACACCACCTTTTTGATTATAACACAATATACTATACATCGTCCCGAACCGTGACCAGAGTCGCGAGACGAGCAGAGCACGCCGCCGACGCCCGCTCAGTACAACCGTCCACCCGCTACTACTGTCGACCGACTACTACCTCTCCCGACTCGCGCTACAATATATATAACAACTGTTCCTGGCGACCCGGTGCGTGCCACTACTGTCGTCTGGCGCGGTCCAAGCGCCGACTAGCAGCGATAAAGAACTCTCTGGTCAGACAGAGATGCTGTCATGCCTCGCCATCGCTCTGGTAATGAATACATACGTGTTGCAGCGTGCGTACCACCGGAACACGCAGTGGCGGAGCCAAAGACTGTGTTGTCGAGGTCGAGTGCGAGTGGGAAGAGAGGCAGCGTCGGCACGGAGATGCAAGCGAGCGCGAGACGCACGGGGGCTGCGGCGTGGCGCGTTTGCGGTCGGCGCCTTTGGTGGCAACGGCCGGGACAAGCAGCGGTGTATGGTGTGGTGCGGGGCGGACAGGGGCGGCGGTGGACGGGGAGGAGGCGGCGCGACGACGGCATGGGGGCGAAAACGGGACGGGGGACGGGGGACGGCGGATGTTGAGAGGCGTCACGCGCGGACAGGACACAGACACAGAGACACACAGATTGGAAAGGGAGGGTGCGCGGTAGTAGTTGGGAATGTGCGTACCGTGCGGGATGGGAGTGGGCGAGGAACACGGTCGTGGCCCCTGTTTTGGGTGCGTGTGATGACGTCGGTGTGTTGTGGGAAGGGAAGGTGCTGTGGCGGCGGCGCGTAATGGGCGTAGGCCGAAAAGAGAAAGGAACGTGGGCAGTGTGTTGGCAAGCGTCGGTTCGACTGCGACGTTGATGGGCAGGGCAGGGCAAGGTTAATGGTGGTAGGAGTAGGCGTGTGGGCGCAAAAAATCTGCCGCTGCAGGCGGTGCCGTAACCGCCATGGCGGGAAGGAGAGAGGGCCAAAGAAAGAAAGAAAGAAGAAAAAAAAAAAAAAAAAAAAAAGGAGGGGGGGGGGGGGGGCGAAAGTGGAGAGGCGGTGGTGTGAGAAGGGCGGGGGCGGAAGGAAGGCAGGAAGGACAAGAGGCGAGGCGACGGCTTGCTTTGTGTATCGGTCGGTCTCTGGCTATGCTTCGTTTTCTGCAGCAGGGTCGGTGCGCGGCGTGGCTCGCGGCAGTGGGAACGCCTGGTGGCTGGACGGCCAGCAATGCGGTTGGATGGGCGGCCACAGCACCGCACCTGTGCCCGAGGAGGAGACGCTGGCGGCGGGCCCTGAGGTGAGGCCGGCTCGGCTGGGGCTGTGGATGTGTAGGTGTGGCGCCGCTGCTGCAACAACGAGTAAAACGCGAGAAGAAGGGATGGCGGTAGAGAGGAAAAAAAAAAATATAAAAGGTCGTGTTGTGTTGATGCGCAGGCAGACGCGTACAGAGAGACGAGCCCGGTCTGCAGCAGGGTGTGGCCGTGCCGAGTGCAGAGCAGCGGCGGCTCGGTTCGGTTCGGCCCGGCCCGGCGGGCCGCGCTGTTGTCGCGGACGTGAGCGCCCCCTGGCGGGTGGCCGGAGGCGGCGCGGCGTGTTGGACGTGTGGCTGGTGGCAGTGCACAATTTGCGAGTGGCTGGCGGTGTGGTGTGGCGGTTGGCGCGTCGGGCGGCGGAGAGGTATGTGTTGCGGGCGCCCTTTGCTGCGCTGCGTCGTTGCGTGTGCCGTACAGGGCGGGCGCTTGTCGACTGTGTGGCGAATTGGCGTGAAACGGCTGCCGAGAGGTGTGTGGTAGCGAGCCGGTCGGTGGTGTCAGTGCGAAGGGGAATGTGCGTGCGTTTGGCGGTTTCGGTGTGCTTTTTGCGGCGTGAGAGTGGGAATTAGTGGGGCCGGCTGTTGTGTTGGTTCCTTGTGTCTTGTGTCGCGTAGCGTGATGGCAACGTGGAAGGACGCCGGTTTCGTTTCGAGCCTTGCGTGTGGTTGTCGACGTTGACTGGTTGGCGTGTGCCGATGCACGTGCATGTGTGGGTCGCGAGTGCGTTTTTGGCTGGCTGTGTGTGTGTGTGTGTGTGTGTGTGTGTGTGTGTGTGTGTGTTTTGGGGGGGGGAAGGGGGAGGCGGTGGTGAAAGTGCAGTCGTTGCCACGGGCGTCGTCGGGTGGGGCTGGCTGGGGCTGTGCGTCGTGGCGGAAAGGTGGTAGGTTGCGGGAAGCGAGCCCGTCGTTGACGGTGTCGCGTGAGTTGTGAATCGAGTGGGGCGCGGGGCGCGGGACAGGAGCAGCGTGCCGCTGCGTCGTGGTCGTCAGCAGAGGCTGTGCGTGTGCTTGTCCTTTTTGTGGGCGGTTCGTGCGAGGCGTTTTTGTTTTGTGTTGCCCTAGTTGTTAGTTTATTTTGTTTGTGTTTGTTATTTTGAGACGACGACTGGTTGGTGGCGTGCGCGCGAAGTGGCGGTGTGCGCTTCCCATGTCGTTTGTGTTGTTTGGTTTTTTTGTTTTTGTGTGTTTTTTTTTGCACTGGGCCCCGGTGGGTGGGTGCGTGTGTGTCGATTGCCGGCTGGCGAAAGGTGCGCCATCGGCGGGGTGGGTCGCCGGCACAAGTAGAGGCGGCGGCGTTGTTGCTGTTGTTGTGTGGTGTTTGTTTTGTTCGGCTGTGTCGGCGAGCTGTGTTGCGGTGCGTGTGAATGGTGGTGCAAAAGTGCTGGCGTTGGGGCTGCGACTGCGACGGCGGCGAGCCGCGGGCGCGCCATTGATAGTGATGTTGTGAACAGCGGCTGTGTACGGTAGTGGTGTTGTTGTAGCACGACGTGCATCCGGGCCGGCGCGGAAAGCGCAGTTGCGGGCGGTTGCCCTTCGGTGCCAGCCCATGTCGCGTGAGCGGCGGGTTGCTCTGGTGTCGACACGTGGTGCTCTGGGTTGTTGTGTGGTGCCCTTTGGCCGGTGGGGGTGGTTCGCGTGTGTCTCGTTCGCGCTCGGTGTCTGGTCGTGGTCGTGCTGCTCCCCCGTCTGTCGGCGGTTTCCGACGTCGTCTGTACGTTTTTGTTCGTTTGCGGCGTGCCTGCCGACGTCGTCCCGTCGCGACCTTTCAACCGAAAGTGTGGCGCCCGAAGGTGAACGAACGTAACCCTGACCTCGGCGCTTTACGCTGAGCCGAGCGAACCGAACCTAACCTGTGATGTGGCGAGGTGAGCTCAGCCTGTGAGCCCCTAACGTCTACGTAAGGTAAGCTGTCCGGCTCACGCCTCACGTTTGAACGCTTTTTTAACCTACGTTTGACGCTTCTTAACCTAGCACTGACCCCTTAACCTAACGTGTAACCTAACCTAACCTAACCTAACCTCTGACGCCTGACGTGTTTGAATGCTTAACCTAAGTTTGACGCTTAACCTAACCCAAGTCCCCTTAACCTAACCCACGTCCACCTAACCTAACCTAACCTAACGTAGACGTGTAAACGTAATGTGTAACGCGTAACGTGTAAGGTCGGCTGTCGTGTGTGCTTGACGGCAGATTGGGTTGGTCTGTAGATTCGGATTGCGGTTTGCCTCGGTCGAGGGGTTGGGTCGGAAGCGGCGAGGGGCGGCGGCGCCTGTTGCGCAGGCGGCGTCCGTTTGCGGCGGGCAATTGTTGAGAAACGGCTGTGAATGTTGGCGGGCGAGAGGAGGAGGACGGCGCGCGATGTGGCCCGACGGCTGCGGGCCGATCGGGAAACGGCGGGAGGGCGACGGAAGGCGATGGGGCGGCGGAGGCGCGTTTGCACGGCCGTCATCGCCGCACGCCTCGGCTTGTGTGGCTGTGGCGCCGGCCGCGCTGGCCGGGCTGCCGCGGCGACGGTGTGGGAGTTTTGCCGAAGGTTTGGCCATTGTGGCGGGTCGTCGGCTGGGGCTGTGGGGGCGGCATTTGGGCGGGGGCGGCGATTCTCGGCGGGCCGACCCAGGCTGTAGCGCGCGGTAGCTGCAGTTTGGCCGTGGTTTGCGGCGCTGCCGTGGCGACTGGTTGGCGACTGTGGTGTGGCTGTGTGTAGCCCCATCCTCGGTGGTTTGAAAGGCGCGGGCGGTTGTGGCGCAGGTTTGGGGCTGCTCCGCACAGGCTGTCGGACGTTGGGCGGTAGCAAGCGCGGGAGGCGCGGCGCGGCGGCGCGCAGAGTGGCGGCCGCTCTCTCGGCCGTCCGCGCCCGCCCGCGACACTGGCTGGGCCTTGTGATTCTCTGCTCTGCTGCTGTGCTGTGCTTGCGTGCCTGCCGTCCCGCTCGCTCTCGCTGTGTGTTACGCGCGTCGTCGAAATGGCAGATCAGGCGGCTACGAACGAGACTGCTGCGGCACCCGCCGCCACCGGCACTACGAAGAAGGCCAAGTCTGCGTCGTCTGCGAAGAAGCCGCGCGCCAAGCCTGCGCACCCGCGCACCTCTGAGATGGTGACGGCCGCCATCAAGAGTCTGAAGGAGCGCGGCGGGTCGTCGCTGCAGGCGATCAAGAAGTACATAGCCGCGCACTACAAGCTGGACGCGGAGAAGCTGGCGCCGTTTATCAAGAAGTACCTCAAGTCGGCCGTCGTGGCGGGCGAGCTGGTGCAGACGAAGGGGAAGGGCGCGTCCGGCTCGTTCAAGCTTGCCGGCGCCGGCGGCGGGGGGGCGGCCGAGGGCGGCAAGGCTCGTGCTGGCGGTGCCAAGAAGAAGCGCGCCGCTCCGGCCAGCAAGGAGAAGAAGGGCGCCCGTGCGGCCGGCGCAAAGAAGGCTGGTGGCGTGAAGGCGGCGACCGGTCGGAAGGCGGGCGCCGCCAAGAAGGCGTCTGCGGCGTCGGCCGCTCCCGCGGGTGCGAAGAAGGCGGCTGCGGCCAAGCCGGCCAAGGCCAAGTCGCCGTCGAAGGCGAAGAAGGCCGCCAAGGTTCCGACGAAGAAGCCGAAGGCGCCGCGCCCGAAGAAGGCGACGACGCCGTCTAAGGCGAAGGCTTCGCCCAAGAAGAAGAAGTAGAGTAGAGGAGAAAGAGATGGGGGAAAGGAAGGGTTTGGCGCTTGACTCCGTCGTCCCCACCCCCCGTCGTCGTCTAGTGGCGCGCAAGAGACGCGCGGCCCAAAACGGCCCTTCTCAGGGCCATCAAAGCACGTCGGGGAAGGTTTTGATTGTCGTGTTGCGTTTGGTGTGGGTGTCTGTCTGTATGCCCGTGGGGATGCTGTTTGCGTGCCGTGGTGGTTGGATTGCGGGGGTCGGTGGCGGGTGTGGGCGGCGGTAGCGGTAAGCGGTGTTGTTGTTGTTGTTGTTGTTGTTGTTGTCGTGGTTGATTGTCGCCGTGTTTGTGGCGGCGGCCGACGGTTGGTTTTCTGTCACGTTGTTTAGTTTGAATACGTTGGTTGGCTTGCCTGCGTTCGTTCTTCTCGGATGTCTGTCTTGTCGAGTCGTGTCTGGTCTTTGTTTTGTTCCTTTGTGTGTGTGTGTGTTATGTTTTGCAACGGGGGGCACGTTGAGATGCGGAAGGAGTCGGCGGGGATTTCGGTGGCGTGTAGAGCGAGCGAGCGCGTCGGAGTGGAGTGCGGGTTTTTTTTGTTTTCGAAACGAAAGCGGCGGCCGGCCAGCCACCCGTGCGGTGTGACGTCGGCCGTTGGGTATTGTGCGCTTTGAGCGCCGGGGAGGGATGATGTGTGATTGTTGCGCGCTGCTAGCAGGCAGGCAGAGTGAGCGGGTGTGGCGGACGGACGGGAAGTGGTGGTTTTTGTTTTTGGGTTGCGGGGCGAGAGGCAGGCGACCGACAAAGTTTGCTCGCGACGGAGAGATGTTAGTGGCCCTGAAAAGGGCCGTTTTTGTTTGTGCGGTGCGGTGCCGCGGCGCGGTTTAGGCGCGCTCGCCGCGGATGCGGCGCGCGAGCTGGATGTCCTTGGGCATGATGGTGACGCGCTTGGCGTGGATTGCGCACAGGTTGGTGTCTTCGAAGAGGCCGACGAGGTAGGCCTCGCTGGCCTCCTGCAGGGCCATGACTGCGGAGCTCTGGAAGCGCAGGTCGGTCTTGAAGTCCTGGGCGATCTCGCGCACTAGGCGCTGGAATGGCAGCTTGCGGATGAGCAGCTCTGTGCTCTTCTGGTAGCGCCTGATTTCTCGCAGGGCGACGGTGCCCGGCCTGTAGCGGTGGGGCTTCTTGACGCCTCCGGTGGCGGGCGCGCTCTTCCTCGCCGCCTTGGTGGCGAGCTGTTTGCGCGGCGCCTTTCCGCCGGTGGACTTGCGGGCCGTTTGCTTTGTGCGGGCCATGGCGGTAGCGGTAGCGGAGCGGCGTGCGTGGAGGTTAGGTGTGGCGCGGCGTCCGGTGCTGCCTTGACAACGGGCCCGCGCGCCTCCGTGCTGCGCTTATATGCCCTCGGTTGCGCGTGGTGGGGGGAGGGCGGGCCAGAGTCTATATAGGGGGGCGGCGGGCGCGCTGGGCGCAGACCGTAGCCGACTCGCCAGCCGCTGCAGCCGCTGTTTGTGCACGTTTTGCTTTGCCCGAGGAAGGAAGGATGACAGGCCGCGGCAAGGGAGGAAAGGGGCTCGGCAAGGGTGGCGCCAAGCGGCACCGCAAGGTGTTGCGCGACAACATCCAGGGCATCACGAAGCCCGCCATCCGCCGCCTGGCTCGCAGGGGCGGCGTGAAGCGCATCTCTGGTCTGATCTACGAGGAGACCCGCGGGGTGCTGAAGGTGTTCCTGGAGAACGTGATCCGCGACGCGGTGACGTACACTGAGCACGCCAAGCGCAAGACTGTGACGGCCATGGACGTGGTGTACGCCCTGAAGAGGCAGGGGCGCACCCTGTACGGTTTCGGCGGTTAGGCTGCGTCGCAGCGGGCGCTGGCCTTCCCGCGGCCGTGCTTGTGGGTGGGAGAGACTAGAAAACGGCCCTTTTCAGGGCCACCACACTGTTCGGAAGTTGAAAAGTGCGAAAGAGTCTGTGTTGTTGCTGCGTGTGTGCGCTGTGTTGTTTGTTTGTTTCTTTCTTTCTTTCCGTTTGAGCGACGTGATGTGACTGGGAGGGGAGAAGGAAAGGAAACGTGTCATGTGGCTGGCTGTGTGTGGAGCTGCTTCGTTTGTGTGTCTTTGTATCGATCGCGACGGAGATGGCGGGCTGTGTGTTGTTGTGCGAGAGGCGGTGATTATTTGCTTGCGTGGTTTGGCTCTGTGTGTTTGTTTGCGGCGGCGTTGGGGTTTCCGAGGCAAGGCGTGTGGGCATAGGCGGCCGGATCAGCTGTTTCGTTCGTGTCGACGGCCGTTGCGCGCGGGAGTGGAGGGCGGTGTGTCGACACGCCTCCCTTTAACAATGGTCATTATTGCTGCCGTTGTCGGTTTGGAAGGCGACTGCGACCGTGCAAAATGTGTGTGTGTGTGTGTGTGTGTTGGGCCACACGGGCTGTGTGGGCGACAAGATGGCGGACGTGCGCCGGCGGCGGCTGTGCTGTGACAGTGCAAAGTTAAAACAAAACAAGGTGCGGCGAGGACGACTGCAATTTTGCTTTGGACGTAGGTTTGTGTGGTGGCCCTGAAAAGGGCCGATTGTTGTGGGCCGAGCCGGCAAAGCGCGTTGCGTGCAGGGGAGCACGCGGCGCTGCGATTGCCTGGCCTCCTTTAGGCCTTCTTCTCGGTCTTCTTTGGCAGCAGGACGGCCTGGATGTTGGGCAGGACACCACCCTGTGCGATGGTGACGCCCGACAGGAGCTTGTTGAGCTCCTCGTCGTTGCGGATGGCAAGCTGCAGGTGGCGCGGGATGATGCGCGTCTTCTTGTTGTCGCGGGCCGCGTTTCCGGCCAGCTCGAGCACCTCAGCCGCGAGGTACTCCATGACGGCGGCGAGGTAGACGGGCGCCCCGGCGCCGACGCGCTCTGCGTAGTTTCCCTTGCGCAGGAGGCGGTGGATTCTGCCGACCGGGAACTGGAGCCCAGCCCTGCTTGAGCGGGACTTTGACTTGCCCTTGACTTTGCCTCCCTTTCCGCGTCCGGACATGGCGATGGGCTAGCGACGGTGCACACGAAACGGAAACGAAAACGACCGGTGCGAGCGGCAGCGAGTCGAGCAGCGGAGTGCGTGCCGGCGCAGCCGCGCGCTCGCACCTTTTGTACCCTGGCCTTCAGGGTGACTAGTGGTGAAGTTTTTGTCCTTGGACATTTACTTCGAATTGGGAATGTGTGATTGTTGTGTTGTGTCTTTACTTTTGCGGTATGTCTTGTGTGTTTATGTGCGTATTTGCTACTTAACTTGTACTGCCTGATCTATGGCGGTTTTTGGGTGATGATGTTGGCGAGTTGATGGGGGCTGAGAGAGGGTGATGTGATGGTGGGCGAGTGTGTGTTCAGTCAAAGAATATTGACCTGGGAGTTTTGTGACGCTTGATGGTGGGGTCATATTGACCCAGTGAATTGATGAGGGGGTTTGTTGACCTGCTGGCTGTTTCGTAGAACGCTTTAGCCAGGTCAGCAAAGCGCTGTTGTAGTCGAATTACGTCCGCAGACGCGTGTAGGTCGTCTGTGGGGAATCGGGAGGGGAGGTGTAAGGCTCGTTTGAGGGCCCTATTTTGAACCCTTTGGAGTTTGAGTACGTGCGTCTTGGCCGCATAGCCCCATACTGGGCACGCGTATTCCATTATGGGGCGTATGAGGGTGCAGTAGACGCGTACTCCTAGGTCTGCTGTTAGCGCACTGCTGGTATTAAGGACTGGGTATAGTACGCTCAAGCGAGCGCTGGCTCGGCGGCGCAGGTCATCGATGTGCGCCTGCCATGTCAGCCTCTTATCTAAGGTCACCCCTAGATACTTTGCGGTGTTTCGCCAAGGGAGTTCTTGGCCGTTTAATCTTAGATTTAAGGGTGGTCGCCTGCGTGGTCCTCGCGGTCCTAATCGGCGCGTAATCACAATTGCCTGCGTTTTCCCGCTGTTTATTGTGATGCGCCACCTTTTGGACCATTCCTCTGTGGCGTTGAGAACTCTTTGGAGGCGTCTTGTGACCAGATCCCTGTTTGGGTTGCGGGTGAAAAATGCTGTATCATCTGCATATTGTGCAGTGTGCACCAGGGGTGAGGTGGGTGTGTCTGCCGTGTACAGGCTGTACAGGACAGGCCCTAGCACCGATCCCTGGGGCACCCCTGCACGTATGCGTCTTTTTGTTGACAGGGAGTTGTCAACCCTGACGGAAAATGTCCTATTCGAGAGATAGCTTTTCAGCAGCTTTACTATCGTCCCGGGGAAGCCTTGTGTGTATAGTTTGTACAATAACCCATTGTGCCATACGGAATCGAAGGCCTTGGCTACATCAAGTAGCACTATCCCACAGTAGCTTCTGCGGTTGAAGGCCTCGGTGGCTGCTTCAACAACTCTCATGATCTGTTGGGGGGCGGAGTGTTTCTGCCTGAATCCAAACTGGAAATCAGGCAGAACTTGCTCTCTGGAGATGTGTTGCTCAATAGGTGTGATTAGGAGGCGCTCGTAGATTTTACTGAGAGTGGGCAGAAGACTAATCGGTCTGTAGTGCTGTGGGAATAATGGGTCCTTACCGGGTTTAGCTATCGCGACCACCTCCGCGTGTTTCCAGCACGCTGGAAACTCGCGGGATCGAGTAATCTCGTTGAAGACGTTCGCGATGTGTGTGATTGCCAGTGGCGGGAGGTTCTTAACTAACTGGTTTGTGAGCCGGTCGTGGCCTGGGGCCTTTTTGTTGGGCAGGGACCTAATGACTTTTGCCACGTCTTCTGGGGCGAAAAGTGGAGTGTGTTCATTCTCGTCGTCTTCAGCTGCAAGGAATACTGCAAGCTGCTGACGGACTATGATTTCGTGGTCCTCGTCCTGCGCCTCTGCTGGTTGAAACTGTTGTTCGAACGAGTCGGCGAGCGCGTTGGCCTTGTCGACAGGGCTGAAGACAAGGCTTCCACGCTCGCCGTGCAGAGGTGGCATACGCGCGCGTGTACGTGTGAATTGCTTGGTAGCTTGCCATAGGCTGTTGTCGTCTACTTTGAGGGCTGATAGGCGGGCAGACCATTGCTGGTTGCGGTGCTCATTGAGTGCTACTTTCAACTCTCTCTGTAGACGGTTGAGCAGCCTCCTAGTTGCCGGATTTCTTGTTATTTTCCATTCTTTTGCGACCCTGTTTTTGTGCCTAATTTGCGCAAGCAGGTGCTCCGGGAGTTGTATTTGAGGAGGAGGGCCTTCCCGCTGCCGGGGTGTGGCCTCCTCAGCAGCCTGCAGGATCGTGTTGGTAAGGTCTTTAAGCGCCTGTTCTGCAGTATCTGCAGTTGGAGGCGGGGCGCGAGCTATTTCAGAAGCGACATTTACCTGAAAGTGCTCCCAGTTCGTGTGCTTATACGACACCTGGTGTTGTGGGAGAGCTACCCTTTCTCCCACGTCGACCTCGATTATAACTGGGTTGTGATCGGAGGACATTCTATTTATTGTTCTCGCAGTCACGAAGCCTGTTATTCTCCTTGTGAGAGCTATGTCAAGGACGTCTGGCCGGCCTCCGTTTTTAGGGAAGTGTGTCGGCTCTTCTGGGCCCCAGACGTCGAACTGGTGGTCTCGCGCGAGTCGCTGCAGTTGACGACCGGCTCTGGTCGTGAGTCTAGAATGCCAGTCTGCGTGTTTTGCATTGAGGTCTCCTCCTATTAGGAGCTTGCCTCTGATTTGTGCTAGTGCGGGAATATCGTCCTCATCTAAGGTTGGGGTCGGTTGGCGGTAAGCTGCAACGACTGTGAGGGGGCCTGTAACTGTGGCTATTTCCACAGCTACCGTTTCTAACGAGTGGGTAGCTGGGGGGAATATCTGGTGATGGGGGATCCCTCTCTTTACGTATATGGCCACCCCGCCTCCTGCGGTTGGCCTGTCTCGTCTGTAACTGTTATAGTTTGGGACTGCCGCTTTTACTCCCGGTTTTAGGTGTGTTTCTGACATCATGCAAACGTCGATATTAAGCTCCTTCATGAGCTCTCGGAACTCCATGACTTGGTTGAAGATGCCGTCTGCGTTAAAGACGCACATTTTCAGACCTTGGATATGGGGGCGTCTATCCATGTTTGGCTGTTGTTGTTGCTTGGGAAGTCGCTGAGGGATGCGACTGCTTAACTGCTGCTTGTAGGGCGGCGAGGATCTGTGCATTTTGCTGCTGAATCTCCCGCATCATCTGCGCGAGAAGATTCAGAGTTTGGGACATGACTCCCAGCACAGGATCGTCTGTGGAGGGCGAGGGCGCAGCTTCGCTCAGACTTTGAGTGACAGGATGTCTGCCAGCGGTCTGACGGTCCGCGCCCTCTGCCCGCCGCAGACTGGTCTTTGGGGCAGGGGTTAGGACTTCCCTAGGGCATTCTCCGTCGTCAGGGATCTGGTCAAGGAGAGGAGTGTCCTGGGTTGTTTCCGGGGAGCGTCGGCCGCAAGATTCCGGTCCCATCTCGGCCGGCAGAGGGGCGCTACTGCGCGCCTCAGTGTCGGCCGCGATGTTTGCAAACGTCGCGGCGGCCGTCACCTCACGCGATTTGCCTCTGTAGGGCGGCCTATCTCGTCTTGTGATTTCAGGTCGGTTTGGGGGTTTAGCTTGGGGTTTGTTTGGGGGTGCATTCGAGCCTCGCCAGCGTTGGGCGTAGCTCTTATGAACCCTGCATCCCAGGTAGCTGGCGGTGTGCCCTTCGCCGCATAGCGCACACTTTATTCTTGGGTCTTCTATTTTAATTTGACAGGTCCTGGAGTCGTGTCCCTCCGCACACTTCCTGCATCGTACAGGCATGTCGCAGTGTGAGGCCACGTGTCCCAGTCCCTGGCACCTAAAGCATTGTTGAGACCGATTTTTCTTTTTTAGCAACTCGGTGGTTATGGGTATCTGCAGGACACTCCTCATAGGCTTTTTGTTTATCGGTATGTCTGGCATTACGGCGAGGTAGAGGGGCCACTTGTTATTTGAACCGGGTGGTTTCATTTGTGTGACTGTCTTAACATCGAAATTTTGGCGGATCAGGTCTTCCTTTATCGCTGAGGGCGATAGTTTGCGCGGTAGGTCGCGGATAACTATATTTAGGTTCCTGATCCTTTCGGTCGGGAAAGTGTAGTGCGGTATTTTCTTATCTCTCAGGAGTTGTTTTACCGCCATGTATTCATCCATGGAGTGGAGGGTGAGCTTTATTTTATCGCCCCCTGCCGGTTTGGCTTTGAATCTATCACCTACTGAGCTCTTCACTAGATCATAGAGCTCCTTGTAATCCTTGTCAAATTCAGCGACGATTGGGGGGAGGTATGCTCGTTTCTGCGAGCCCACTGGTTGTTGGGGTGGCGCTTCATTGGTCGTGGGTTCGTCGTCTATGGCGGAAAAACGGTTAGATGTTGGTGCAGCCTCCGTGGCCGGCGGGGGTGTGGGTTGGCGGATGGTTTTTCTGGCTAGTTGGAAGCCGTCACCTTCACCGCTAGTAGCGGTTTCCCCTATCTCGTTTTCCTGCTCCTGCCTGGACTCATCGATAACCAGAGGGCTATCTGATTCGGAATCGTGTTCCTTTTGTTTGTTCTCAGCTTCCGGAGATTGGCTGGAAGCTTTGAGTCGCTTTACGAGGTTTTTACGCCTGCCTCGGTTCTTTTTCTGGGTCCTGGAAAGTTTAACTTTAGGGGAAGGTGGGAGGGTGGATTTGAGGTTGGGAGTGGTTTTGCGGGTAGGTTTGGGTTGGGCTTTGGAGGAGGGTTTCGGGAGAATTTTTACTGGGAGACGATTCCCTTTTTCACGCCTGCGGGACGCAAGATAAGGGAGGAGGTTATTCTGTGCGTTTTCTAGTAGTAGTCTGTCAACGTCTGGATTTGGGGAATTAGTGGCGCTGCTCATACTGACAATGAAAGACGTAGTGCTGGTTTGTTGTTTGACGGCGTTAGGCGCCCTATTGATCTCGTTGGGGGCGGAAGTGGAAGCAAAGTCGAGGGCTGCCTTGGGTATGCCAGACGCCGCCTTCGTTGCCGACACCGTTAGGTTTCCGGCGGCTGTGCTTGGCCCTAACAAACTGGCAGGCGCGGGACACTGGCCAGTGACCAGGCCCTGACCTGCAGAGTCCCTAACACTCGGGGGAGCAGAGCATGGCTCTGCGGCAGCAGAAGTACCCGAACCGCCCGGAAAAGCGGCCCGCGACATCGAGGAGACGACATCGACGCCGCCAGCAGCGAGCTGCTGGGACCCCGAATCGTCACCGCAGATTGAAACCGCACACGACAATTTGCTCATCGTGCAGCCTGACCGTGCTGCGCTTCGACGTGTGCACCCGTCAACGCTTTAATAAAAGCGAAGCCGAAGAAGCACCTGGATTGTCACCCGTGCAAGCGGGGGCCTATGGCTTTGCGTAACAGACGCACGGAGACTAGCTCAACGTTCGACTGCCGCTCGGCGAGTGCCGGCGCAGCTTCGCTTCTTCCTTACGAGCTGTCCTTTGCTCGCGTAGGAGCAGGGTAAACAATGCTTTGTTGTTCCTGCTATGCCTGTTGTTTTGATTATGGTGCCTGATTTATTGATTCGGCCTATGGGGATACAGTTGCATCCTGCCTGCTGAGGGTTGTTAGTCCCTCAGTAGGTCAGGCCAACGTGTGGTTGGCCTGTGGTGTATGTTGTGGCCCAGGCCCTGTATGAGCCGGTTTTCTGAGTTCTCAGCCTTACTGTAGAACAGTCGTGCCGACTGTCTGAATCGGTCCCGCAGATGCAGGATGCCGGTCTGTTCATGTAGCAGAGTGGAGGAATATCTTCGTGGAAGGCGCAGGGCGAGCTTTAGGGCTCTGTTCTGCACCCTCTGTAGTGTGCCTATATGGGTGTCGGCTGCCATACCCCACACCACGGCTGCGTACTCTAGCACTGGTCTGACCAGCGCTAGGTACAGGGTGATGCCGTGCTGGGGGGCCAGCGTTGACGATGGGTTAAGCAGGGGGTACAGGGTGTGAAGTCGCCCTATAGCCCTGCTCCTAACGTCCTGGACGTGTGGTCTCCAGGTAAGCCTCTGGTCGAGTGTGACCCCGAGGTATTTGCCGGTTTTACTCCACGGCACGGGGCTTCCCGTGATAGTAACCGGCGGCAAATCGGGAGGCAGTAGCCTTCTAGTGAATACTACTGCCTGGCTCTTTGCGGCGTTCTGTTTGAGCCGCCACTTAGTTGACCACGCGCCCAGGGTGTCGCAGCCAATCTGGAGGAGGCGTCGCATTTCCCTCACGTTCATGCTCCGCACGAATAGCGCGGTGTCGTCAGCGTAGAGTGCTAATTTCACCGGCGCCACTCGTGGGGCATCTGCAGTGAAAATGGAGTACAGCAGGGGGCCAAGTACGGACCCCTGTGGCACTCCTGCTCGTATCGGCCTGTGGGTCGAGGTGCCATCATCTAGTCGGACGTGGAAGGTCCGGTCGGCCAGGTAGGAGCTGATGAGGACTCCATGTGATGTCGGTACCCCGTGCACAAAGAGTTTGTACACGAGGCCGTCGTGCCACACGGAGTCGAAGGCTCTGGAGACATCAAGGAATACGGCCCCAAGGTATTCCCTGGTCTCCAGGGCGCGCATGGCTTCTTCCACCAGCCGCAGGAGCTGGTGGGTGGTGGAATGACCGCTCCTGAATCCGAACTGTTCGTCCGGGATGAGTGCCGGCGCAGCCGGGGTGGGGGTGCTTTATGGGCTCGGGTGCGGCGGCCGGTTGCGCGCGCGCCCCATTGGTCGGCGGCCGCAACAGGGCGAGCTGGTAAAGGTGCGGCGGCGGCTGGCGGCGGGTGCCACTGTGTGGGGAGACGCTGACTAGAGCGGAGCGCTTGCTACTGGTGTTGCTGCTGCCGTACGTTGGTTCGAGATGCCGCCCAAGACTAGCGGGAAGGCCGCCAAGAAGGCTGGCAAGGCGCAGAAGAACATTTCGAAGGGCGACAAGAAGAAGAAGCGCAAGAGGAAGGAGAGCTATGCCATCTACATCTACAAGGTGCTGAAGCAGGTGCACCCTGACACGGGCATCTCGTCGAAGGCGATGAGCATCATGAACAGCTTCGTGAACGACATTTTCGAGCGCATTGCGGCCGAGGCTTCTCGCCTGGCGCACTACAACAAGCGCTCGACCATCACGTCCCGCGAGATCCAGACCGCTGTGCGGCTGTTGCTGCCTGGCGAGCTGGCCAAGCACGCCGTGAGCGAGGGCACGAAGGCGGTGACCAAGTACACGAGCTCCAAGTAAGGAGGTGGCTCTGGAATGGAAGGAAGGATGGAGAAGGCTCCTCCGTTGCGAGAGCGGCAAAACGGCCCTTTTCAGGGCCACCAACTTGCCTTTTGCGGGAAGGGCGGAATTGTTGTTGTTGTTTGTGTGGACGGCTGTGATGTATGTGTGCATTTTGATTGTGGGTGGGGGGGCGCGTCAAAGCGTGTTGCGCGGGGTACGGCCACGAGGTTGGTCGCCGTGGCGTGGAATGGTGGCACGCCTCGTTGGCGTGGTTTTTGACCCATTGGTGTTGTTGGGGTGTGTGTGTTACCCGTCTGCGAGGGGGGACAGTGCGATCGGCGACTTTTGTGTCACCGTAACGACGGCCGTTTGCGGGTTTGTTTTTTTTGCACATCATACATGGCGAGGGTGAAATGTGAAGTGTTTTTGTTTGGTTTTTTTTGCCGCCCACTATTCCCTTTGCTGTACGCCGAGTTTGACAATGGTGCGACGTAACTGCAGCGTGGAGGTGTGTGAGTGACGTTGAAATGAACGTGCCATTAAGACGCATTGTTGTTGTATTGTACTGTACGTGTACGGCGACACGCACGATGATGTACCATTCGACTCTGATGTTTGATAGCCGTGTCTGACTGATTGCGTACGACGCACGCACACCGATGTCGTCATTCAAGATGCACGCTAGACGACGACGGCGGCGGCGGCGGTCGTTTGTTTGGCGAATGTCTGTACACGTGTTTGTCTGTGTCCATCCGGTATGTATTTGTTTGTTTGAAAGTGTTTTGTGTGTCGGTGACGTGGTCCGATCCGTCGCCCCCTGAGTAACTGTCGATCGGCGCGATAGACCGGCGTCACGCAACTGAACCCGAAGTCTTGGGCACACCCGTCATACTGTTGTACACCGTCGCGCTGAGAACGGTAACGAAAGGTTGACTTTGATCGGTCGGAATGTCTGGGCAGAACGTGAGGAATGAGGCAAGAGTGCAAGGAGGGGGGGCAAAAGAGAGAGGAAGGGAAAAAGGGGAGAAACGCATTCGTAGAGCAACGGAACGTTCCCGTGTCGGAGGCGTATTGGAGCCGCACTGAAATGCGTTTAACGGCGGCGCGGCTGCAAGTGTCTGCCGTGGTGAACGTTACCTTTGACGGCTGCATTGGGCTTTGCCTTTGCTTTTGCTTTCGCTTTCGCGTTCGCTTTCGCTTTCCCGGATGTACGTAACGTTTGTTGATATGGTTCTGAGGAAGAGTGTATGACAGTGCCGTGCCGTCCATGTTCGTGTGCCCTCCCATTGTGTGTATGCTATTGTCTGTGTACTTGAATGATGTATGTAGGTGTTAGTGGACATGTTTTACCAGTGGGGGGAAATGGATCGTCGATAGTTGCCGTCACTCTGTCACGGTCGAGATGACGCACCCTCCGTACAGAAAGGTGTCGAGAAAGTGAGTGTGTGTGTGTGTGTGTGTGTGTGTGTGTGTGCGTGCGTCCGTGAATTGGCAGTGTTTGGAGGTGGGCGTGCCCTGGATGTGGCTGTTCGTTAGGCGGTAGTGTTGTGTGGACAGGGGAGGGGCATGCGTAACGCTGCTGGCATGGCATTTCGGGAGATGGGAGGGGGCAAACGAGGAAACGAGGAGCGGCGGCCAAAGACGGGACGGGGAGGGGCGCGGGGTGTGGGTGGCTTGCGCCTGTGCTCGGCGTTGTGGTTTGTGCAAAAGAGGAGGAGAAAAACAATGTGAGTTGCCAGGGAGGGGAGCGGTGTTGTGTTGTGGTTGTCGTGGTGTAGCCGCAGACGCGGCTGTCAGTGAACGTGGCGAGACGGACGGATGCGCGGAGGGGCGGGGGCGGCGCATTTCGCCGGTGCCGTGCCGTGCCGTGCCGTGCCATGCCGTGCCATGCCTGAAAGCCGCGTGGTCGCTGTGTTGTTGGTGGCGTGGGGGCGAGGAGAGTACCGTACGGGTGTGCTTGTGCGCCGGAAATGGCACACTGCGCCCGCCCGTCTTGGAGGCTGATGGCTGTGGTGTGGAAATGGGGCGCGGTGATGTTGAAGCAGTTGAAGAACAGAAAAGAAACCAAGAAAACGGAAGGCGTGATGCGGCGGTGGTGGTGAGAGCGGGAAAAACAAAACAAAAAAAAAGAAGGAAAAACAACAAGAAACAAAAAAGAAAACAAAAAGTCTATCAATATTAAAATGTAAATGGAAATGGAAATGGACCCAGGCATAACCTCCCTGCACAAATAGCAGAGAGTCCGATGATAATAAAAATGTGCCAGAATGTTAACGTCCCTACAAAACAAACCCAACGATAATATTAATGAAAGAGTGAACCGTATGTAACATTGCAACAGACATAATGAAACCTGATAAATTGTATAAGGGCAGCAGCGTTGACCTTTGGCCCTGTATTCAGAATAAAAAGAGCCAAAGATCGTTACCCCAATGAAAAAGACACTGAAACACGTATGTAACATAGTAGCGATGGCGAGACATTGTAGCATCTGTGACCAGAGAGTTTGCGCTGGACTGCGCGAGTGTTGCGAGCGGTTCTCAGTCAGTCAGTCAGTCAGTCAGTAGTCGTCGCGTGCAGTACGCTAATAGTCGTCATGCAGAGCGGTCGGTCAGTAGTAGCAGCCGAGTGCGGTTGTTGTGATGTAGGCGGTCGGCAACACTGGTCAAGATGGTGAATAAGGTATACTGTTAATTAATATAATCATTAGATAATGAAAAATTGTATTTATTGTAATTATTCTCCAACAAGTTCCCCAATAATAATTTTTATTTCAAAAGCATTTTTCAAACATTTAATTTTTTATTGAACTAAAGAGTTCGTTGCACTTCACATTTCATTCCACTTCTTTGAAGAAAAATGTCACTAAAATCACAAAAAAAAAGAGAGAATATTATTATTTGCAATGCAGTTCCTCCAAGCGCTGCGCAACAACCAGAGCAGAAATGTGACATCCATTTATTCGGAGGTAAGACTTTAATTCTGATTGTTTTGCACAGGGCCAAAGACCGATATTTCGGTTTAATTGAAGTTTCTTGTCACTGAACGGACTTTTTTAAATGTTGTGTGAAGACTTTATATTTGAGTCAGATTGCGAATTTCACATTTTTGTTGCCATTTTCAATACCTCTCATTGTGGGCGAGGTTACAATTAGCGCAATGTCCATTAGCATCCGTAAATAACATTGTCCATTATTTTAAATTTTGCTGGGAGGTTACAACACACACACAAAAGAAAAAAAAACAAAAAAAAAATTGCATTTATATCCGCTCCTCAATTGTAGATACCCCTTACACAGCTGTGTGCAATGAATGAGTGCTGGCTGGTAATTAATTGCACTCCTTGGAGGGAAATGCCATAGGACGTAGTCTTTAAAAAGTGAATGTTTTTCGTTAAGAGACAAAAGTTACTTTAGAAAAACAGTAATAGTGGGGCTTTTGTTGTTGAACAAAATAAGTACAATGAACATACGTTATCAGATTTGCGCAATGCAGCGTCACACCACCTTTTTGATTATAACACAATATACTATACATCGTCCCGAACCGTGACCAGAGTCGCGAGACGAGCAGAGCACGCCGCCGACGCCCGCTCAGTACAACCGTCCACCCGCTACTACTGTCGACCGACTACTACCTCTCCCGACTCGCGCTACAATATATATAACAACTGTTCCTGGCGACCCGGTGCGTGCCACTACTGTCGTCTGGCGCGGTCCAAGCGCCGACTAGCAGCGATAAAGAACTCTCTGGTCAGACAGAGATGCTGTCATGCCTCGCCATCGCTCTGGTAATGAATACATACGTGTTGCAGCGTGCGTACCACCGGAACACGCAGTGGCGGAGCCAAAGACTGTGTTGTCGAGGTCGAGTGCGAGTGGGAAGAGAGGCAGCGTCGGCACGGAGATGCAAGCGAGCGCGAGACGCACGGGGGCTGCGGCGTGGCGCGTTTGCGGTCGGCGCCTTTGGTGGCAACGGCCGGGACAAGCAGCGGTGTATGGTGTGGTGCGGGGCGGACAGGGGCGGCGGTGGACGGGGAGGAGGCGGCGCGACGACGGCATGGGGGCGAAAACGGGACGGGGGACGGGGGACGGCGGATGTTGAGAGGCGTCACGCGCGGACAGGACACAGACACAGAGACACACAGATTGGAAAGGGAGGGTGCGCGGTAGTAGTTGGGAATGTGCGTACCGTGCGGGATGGGAGTGGGCGAGGAACACGGTCGTGGCCCCTGTTTTGGGTGCGTGTGATGACGTCGGTGTGTTGTGGGAAGGGAAGGTGCTGTGGCGGCGGCGCGTAATGGGCGTAGGCCGAAAAGAGAAAGGAACGTGGGCAGTGTGTTGGCAAGCGTCGGTTCGACTGCGACGTTGATGGGCAGGGCAGGGCAAGGTTAATGGTGGTAGGAGTAGGCGTGTGGGCGCAAAAAATCTGCCGCTGCAGGCGGTGCCGTAACCGCCATGGCGGGAAGGAGAGAGGGCCAAAGAAAGAAAGAAAGAAGAAAAAAAAAAAAAAAAAAAAAAGGAGGGGGGGGGGGGGGGCGAAAGTGGAGAGGCGGTGGTGTGAGAAGGGCGGGGGCGGAAGGAAGGCAGGAAGGACAAGAGGCGAGGCGACGGCTTGCTTTGTGTATCGGTCGGTCTCTGGCTATGCTTCGTTTTCTGCAGCAGGGTCGGTGCGCGGCGTGGCTCGCGGCAGTGGGAACGCCTGGTGGCTGGACGGCCAGCAATGCGGTTGGATGGGCGGCCACAGCACCGCACCTGTGCCCGAGGAGGAGACGCTGGCGGCGGGCCCTGAGGTGAGGCCGGCTCGGCTGGGGCTGTGGATGTGTAGGTGTGGCGCCGCTGCTGCAACAACGAGTAAAACGCGAGAAGAAGGGATGGCGGTAGAGAGGAAAAAAAAAAATATAAAAGGTCGTGTTGTGTTGATGCGCAGGCAGACGCGTACAGAGAGACGAGCCCGGTCTGCAGCAGGGTGTGGCCGTGCCGAGTGCAGAGCAGCGGCGGCTCGGTTCGGTTCGGCCCGGCCCGGCGGGCCGCGCTGTTGTCGCGGACGTGAGCGCCCCCTGGCGGGTGGCCGGAGGCGGCGCGGCGTGTTGGACGTGTGGCTGGTGGCAGTGCACAATTTGCGAGTGGCTGGCGGTGTGGTGTGGCGGTTGGCGCGTCGGGCGGCGGAGAGGTATGTGTTGCGGGCGCCCTTTGCTGCGCTGCGTCGTTGCGTGTGCCGTACAGGGCGGGCGCTTGTCGACTGTGTGGCGAATTGGCGTGAAACGGCTGCCGAGAGGTGTGTGGTAGCGAGCCGGTCGGTGGTGTCAGTGCGAAGGGGAATGTGCGTGCGTTTGGCGGTTTCGGTGTGCTTTTTGCGGCGTGAGAGTGGGAATTAGTGGGGCCGGCTGTTGTGTTGGTTCCTTGTGTCTTGTGTCGCGTAGCGTGATGGCAACGTGGAAGGACGCCGGTTTCGTTTCGAGCCTTGCGTGTGGTTGTCGACGTTGACTGGTTGGCGTGTGCCGATGCACGTGCATGTGTGGGTCGCGAGTGCGTTTTTGGCTGGCTGTGTGTGTGTGTGTGTGTGTGTGTGTGTGTGTGTGTGTGTGTTTTGGGGGGGGGAAGGGGGAGGCGGTGGTGAAAGTGCAGTCGTTGCCACGGGCGTCGTCGGGTGGGGCTGGCTGGGGCTGTGCGTCGTGGCGGAAAGGTGGTAGGTTGCGGGAAGCGAGCCCGTCGTTGACGGTGTCGCGTGAGTTGTGAATCGAGTGGGGCGCGGGGCGCGGGACAGGAGCAGCGTGCCGCTGCGTCGTGGTCGTCAGCAGAGGCTGTGCGTGTGCTTGTCCTTTTTGTGGGCGGTTCGTGCGAGGCGTTTTTGTTTTGTGTTGCCCTAGTTGTTAGTTTATTTTGTTTGTGTTTGTTATTTTGAGACGACGACTGGTTGGTGGCGTGCGCGCGAAGTGGCGGTGTGCGCTTCCCGTGTCGTTTGTGTTGTTTGGTTTTTTTGTTTTTGTGTGTTTTTTTTTGCACTGGGCCCCGGTGGGTGGGTGCGTGTGTGTCGATTGCCGGCTGGCGAAAGGTGCGCCATCGGCGGGGTGGGTCGCCGGCACAAGTAGAGGCGGCGGCGTTGTTGCTGTTGTTGTGTGGTGTTTGTTTTGTTCGGCTGTGTCGGCGAGCTGTGTTGCGGTGCGTGTGAATGGTGGTGCAAAAGTGCTGGCGTTGGGGCTGCGACTGCGACGGCGGCGAGCCGCGGGCGCGCCATTGATAGTGATGTTGTGAACAGCGGCTGTGTACGGTAGTGGTGTTGTTGTAGCACGACGTGCATCCGGGCCGGCGCGGAAAGCGCAGTTGCGGGCGGTTGCCCTTCGGTGCCAGCCCATGTCGCGTGAGCGGCGGGTTGCTCTGGTGTCGACACGTGGTGCTCTGGGTTGTTGTGTGGTGCCCTTTGGCCGGTGGGGGTGGTTCGCGTGTGTCTCGTTCGCGCTCGGTGTCTGGTCGTGGTCGTGCTGCTCCCCCGTCTGTCGGCGGTTTCCGACGTCGTCTGTACGTTTTTGTTCGTTTGCGGCGTGCCTGCCGACGTCGTCCCGTCGCGACCTTTCAACCGAAAGTGTGGCGCCCGAAGGTGAACGAACGTAACCCTGACCTCGGCGCTTTACGCTGAGCCGAGCGAACCGAACCTAACCTGTGGTGTGGCGAGGTGAGCTCAGCCTGTGAGCCCCTAACGTCTACGTAAGGTAAGCTGTCCGGCTCACGCCTCACGTTTGAACGCTTTTTTAACCTACGTTTGACGCTTCTTAACCTAGCACTGACCCCTTAACCTAACGTGTAACCTAACCTAACCTAACCTAACCTAACCTCTGACGCCTGACGTGTTTGAATGCTTAACCTAAGTTTGACGCTTAACCTAACCCAAGTCCCCTTAACCTAACCCACGTCCACCTAACCTAACCTAACCTAACGTAGACGTGTAAACGTAATGTGTAACGCGTAACGTGTAAGGTCGGCTGTCGTGTGTGCTTGACGGCAGATTGGGTTGGTCTGTAGATTCGGATTGCGGTTTGCCTCGGTCGAGGGGTTGGGTCGGAAGCGGCGAGGGGCGGCGGCGCCTGTTGCGCAGGCGGCGTCCGTTTGCGGCGGGCAATTGTTGAGAAACGGCTGTGAATGTTGGCGGGCGAGAGGAGGAGGACGGCGCGCGATGTGGCCCGACGGCTGCGGGCCGATCGGGAAACGGCGGGAGGGCGACGGAAGGCGATGGGGCGGCGGAGGCGCGTTTGCACGGCCGTCATCGCCGCACGCCTCGGCTTGTGTGGCTGTGGCGCCGGCCGCGCTGGCCGGGCTGCCGCGGCGACGGTGTGGGAGTTTTGCCGAAGGTTTGGCCATTGTGGCGGGTCGTCGGCTGGGGCTGTGGGGGCGGCATTTGGGCGGGGGCGGCGATTCTCGGCGGGCCGACCCAGGCTGTAGCGCGCGGTAGCTGCAGTTTGGCCGTGGTTTGCGGCGCTGCCGTGGCGACTGGTTGGCGACTGTGGTGTGGCTGTGTGTAGCCCCATCCTCGGTGGTTTGAAAGGCGCGGGCGGTTGTGGCGCAGGTTTGGGGCTGCTCCGCACAGGCTGTCGGACGTTGGGCGGTAGCAAGCGCGGGAGGCGCGGCGCGGCGGCGCGCAGAGTGGCGGCCGCTCTCTCGGCCGTCCGCGCCCGCCCGCGACACTGGCTGGGCCTTGTGATTCTCTGCTCTGCTGCTGTGCTGTGCTTGCGTGCCTGCCGTCCCGCTCGCTCTCGCTGTGTGTTACGCGCGTCGTCGAAATGGCAGATCAGGCGGCTACGAACGAGACTGCTGCGGCACCCGCCGCCACCGGCACTACGAAGAAGGCCAAGTCTGCGTCGTCTGCGAAGAAGCCGCGCGCCAAGCCTGCGCACCCGCGCACCTCTGAGATGGTGACGGCCGCCATCAAGAGTCTGAAGGAGCGCGGCGGGTCGTCGCTGCAGGCGATCAAGAAGTACATAGCCGCGCACTACAAGCTGGACGCGGAGAAGCTGGCGCCGTTTATCAAGAAGTACCTCAAGTCGGCCGTCGTGGCGGGCGAGCTGGTGCAGACGAAGGGGAAGGGCGCGTCCGGCTCGTTCAAGCTTGCCGGCGCCGGCGGCGGGGGGGCGGCCGAGGGCGGCAAGGCTCGTGCTGGCGGTGCCAAGAAGAAGCGCGCCGCTCCGGCCAGCAAGGAGAAGAGGGGCGCCCGTGCGGCCGGCGCAAAGAAGGCTGGTGGCGTGAAGGCGGCGACCGGTCGGAAGGCGGGCGCCGCCAAGAAGGCGTCTGCGGCGTCGGCCGCTCCCGCGGGTGCGAAGAAGGCGGCTGCGGCCAAGCCGGCCAAGGCCAAGTCGCCGTCGAAGGCGAAGAAGGCCGCCAAGGTTCCGACGAAGAAGCCGAAGGCGCCGCGCCCGAAGAAGGCGACGACGCCGTCTAAGGCGAAGGCTTCGCCCAAGAAGAAGAAGTAGAGTAGAGGAGAAAGAGATGGGGGAAAGGAAGGGTTTGGCGCTTGACTCCGTCGTCCCCACCCCCCGTCGTCGTCTAGTGGCGCGCAAGAGACGCGCGGCCCAAAACGGCCCTTCTCAGGGCCATCAAAGCACGTCGGGGAAGGTTTTGATTGTCGTGTTGCGTTTGGTGTGGGTGTCTGTCTGTATGCCCGTGGGGATGCTGTTTGCGTGCCGTGGTGGTTGGATTGCGGGGGTCGGTGGCGGGTGTGGGCGGCGGTAGCGGTAAGCGGTGTTGTTGTTGTTGTTGTTGTTGTTGTTGTCGTGGTTGATTGTCGCCGTGTTTGTGGCGGCGGCCGACGGTTGGTTTTCTGTCACGTTGTTTAGTTTGAATACGTTGGTTGGCTTGCCTGCGTTCGTTCTTCTCGGATGTCTGTCTTGTCGAGTCGTGTCTGGTCTTTGTTTTGTTCCTTTGTGTGTGTGTGTGTTATGTTTTGCAACGGGGGGCACGTTGAGATGCGGAAGGAGTCGGCGGGGATTTCGGTGGCGTGTAGAGCGAGCGAGCGCGTCGGAGTGGAGTGCGGGTTTTTTTTGTTTTCGAAACGAAAGCGGCGGCCGGCCAGCCACCCGTGCGGTGTGACGTCGGCCGTTGGGTATTGTGCGCTTTGAGCGCCGGGGAGGGATGATGTGTGATTGTTGCGCGCTGCTAGCAGGCAGGCAGAGTGAGCGGGTGTGGCGGACGGACGGGAAGTGGTGGTTTTTGTTTTTGGGTTGCGGGGCGAGAGGCAGGCGACCGACAAAGTTTGCTCGCGACGGAGAGATGTTAGTGGCCCTGAAAAGGGCCGTTTTTGTTTGTGCGGTGCGGTGCCGCGGCGCGGTTTAGGCGCGCTCGCCGCGGATGCGGCGCGCGAGCTGGATGTCCTTGGGCATGATGGTGACGCGCTTGGCGTGGATTGCGCACAGGTTGGTGTCTTCGAAGAGGCCGACGAGGTAGGCCTCGCTGGCCTCCTGCAGGGCCATGACTGCGGAGCTCTGGAAGCGCAGGTCGGTCTTGAAGTCCTGGGCGATCTCGCGCACTAGGCGCTGGAATGGCAGCTTGCGGATGAGCAGCTCTGTGCTCTTCTGGTAGCGCCTGATTTCTCGCAGGGCGACGGTGCCCGGCCTGTAGCGGTGGGGCTTCTTGACGCCTCCGGTGGCGGGCGCGCTCTTCCTCGCCGCCTTGGTGGCGAGCTGTTTGCGCGGCGCCTTTCCGCCGGTGGACTTGCGGGCCGTTTGCTTTGTGCGGGCCATGGCGGTAGCGGTAGCGGAGCGGCGTGCGTGGAGGTTAGGTGTGGCGCGGCGTCCGGTGCTGCCTTGACAACGGGCCCGCGCGCCTCCGTGCTGCGCTTATATGCCCTCGGTTGCGCGTGGTGGGGGGAGGGCGGGCCAGAGTCTATATAGGGGGGCGGCGGGCGCGCTGGGCGCAGACCGTAGCCGACTCGCCAGCCGCTGCAGCCGCTGTTTGTGCACGTTTTGCTTTGCCCGAGGAAGGAAGGATGACAGGCCGCGGCAAGGGAGGAAAGGGGCTCGGCAAGGGTGGCGCCAAGCGGCACCGCAAGGTGTTGCGCGACAACATCCAGGGCATCACGAAGCCCGCCATCCGCCGCCTGGCTCGCAGGGGCGGCGTGAAGCGCATCTCTGGTCTGATCTACGAGGAGACCCGCGGGGTGCTGAAGGTGTTCCTGGAGAACGTGATCCGCGACGCGGTGACGTACACTGAGCACGCCAAGCGCAAGACTGTGACGGCCATGGACGTGGTGTACGCCCTGAAGAGGCAGGGGCGCACCCTGTACGGTTTCGGCGGTTAGGCTGCGTCGCAGCGGGCGCTGGCCTTCCCGCGGCCGTGCTTGTGGGTGGGAGAGACTAGAAAACGGCCCTTTTCAGGGCCACCACACTGTTCGGAAGTTGAAAAGTGCGAAAGAGTCTGTGTTGTTGCTGCGTGTGTGCGCTGTGTTGTTTGTTTGTTTCTTTCTTTCTTTCCGTTTGAGCGACGTGATGTGACTGGGAGGGGAGAAGGAAAGGAAACGTGTCATGTGGCTGGCTGTGTGTGGAGCTGCTTCGTTTGTGTGTCTTTGTATCGATCGCGACGGAGATGGCGGGCTGTGTGTTGTTGTGCGAGAGGCGGTGATTATTTGCTTGCGTGGTTTGGCTCTGTGTGTTTGTTTGCGGCGGCGTTGGGGTTTCCGAGGCAAGGCGTGTGGGCATAGGCGGCCGGATCAGCTGTTTCGTTCGTGTCGACGGCCGTTGCGCGCGGGAGTGGAGGGCGGTGTGTCGACACGCCTCCCTTTAACAATGGTCATTATTGCTGCCGTTGTCGGTTTGGAAGGCGACTGCGACCGTGCAAAATGTGTGTGTGTGTGTGTGTGTGTTGGGCCACACGGGCTGTGTGGGCGACAAGATGGCGGACGTGCGCCGGCGGCGGCTGTGCTGTGACAGTGCAAAGTTAAAACAAAACAAGGTGCGGCGAGGACGACTGCAATTTTGCTTTGGACGTAGGTTTGTGTGGTGGCCCTGAAAAGGGCCGATTGTTGTGGGCCGAGCCGGCAAAGCGCGTTGCGTGCAGGGGAGCACGCGGCGCTGCGATTGCCTGGCCTCCTTTAGGCCTTCTTCTCGGTCTTCTTTGGCAGCAGGACGGCCTGGATGTTGGGCAGGACACCACCCTGTGCGATGGTGACGCCCGACAGGAGCTTGTTGAGCTCCTCGTCGTTGCGGATGGCAAGCTGCAGGTGGCGCGGGATGATGCGCGTCTTCTTGTTGTCGCGGGCCGCGTTTCCGGCCAGCTCGAGCACCTCAGCCGCGAGGTACTCCATGACGGCGGCGAGGTAGACGGGCGCCCCGGCGCCGACGCGCTCTGCGTAGTTTCCCTTGCGCAGGAGGCGGTGGATTCTGCCGACCGGGAACTGGAGCCCAGCCCTGCTTGAGCGGGACTTTGACTTGCCCTTGACTTTGCCTCCCTTTCCGCGTCCGGACATGGCGATGGGCTAGCGACGGTGCACACGAAACGGAAACGAAAACGACCGGTGCGAGCGGCAGCGAGTCGAGCAGCGGAGTGCGTGCCGGCGCAGCCGGGGTGGGGGTGCTTTATGGGCTCGGGTGCGGCGGCCGGTTGCGCGCGCGCCCCATTGGTCGGCGGCCGCAACAGGGCGAGCTGGTAAAGGTGCGGCGGCGGCTGGCGGCGGGTGCCACTGTGTGGGGAGACGCTGACTAGAGCGGAGCGCTTGCTACTGGTGTTGCTGCTGCCGTACGTTGGTTCGAGATGCCGCCCAAGACTAGCGGGAAGGCCGCCAAGAAGGCTGGCAAGGCGCAGAAGAACATTTCGAAGGGCGACAAGAAGAAGAAGCGCAAGAGGAAGGAGAGCTATGCCATCTACATCTACAAGGTGCTGAAGCAGGTGCACCCTGACACGGGCATCTCGTCGAAGGCGATGAGCATCATGAACAGCTTCGTGAACGACATTTTCGAGCGCATTGCGGCCGAGGCTTCTCGCCTGGCGCACTACAACAAGCGCTCGACCATCACGTCCCGCGAGATCCAGACCGCTGTGCGGCTGTTGCTGCCTGGCGAGCTGGCCAAGCACGCCGTGAGCGAGGGCACGAAGGCGGTGACCAAGTACACGAGCTCCAAGTAAGGAGGTGGCTCTGGAATGGAAGGAAGGATGGAGAAGGCTCCTCCGTTGCGAGAGCGGCAAAACGGCCCTTTTCAGGGCCACCAACTTGCCTTTTGCGGGAAGGGCGGAATTGTTGTTGTTGTTTGTGTGGACGGCTGTGATGTATGTGTGCATTTTGATTGTGGGTGGGGGGGCGCGTCAAAGCGTGTTGCGCGGGGTACGGCCACGAGGTTGGTCGCCGTGGCGTGGAATGGTGGCACGCCTCGTTGGCGTGGTTTTTGACCCATTGGTGTTGTTGGGGTGTGTGTGTTACCCGTCTGCGAGGGGGGACAGTGCGATCGGCGACTTTTGTGTCACCGTAACGACGGCCGTTTGCGGGTTTGTTTTTTTTGCACATCATACATGGCGAGGGTGAAATGTGAAGTGTTTTTGTTTGGTTTTTTTTGCCGCCCACTATTCCCTTTGCTGTACGCCGAGTTTGACAATGGTGCGACGTAACTGCAGCGTGGAGGTGTGTGAGTGACGTTGAAATGAACGTGCCATTAAGACGCATTGTTGTTGTATTGTACTGTACGTGTACGGCGACACGCACGATGATGTACCATTCGACTCTGATGTTTGATAGCCGTGTCTGACTGATTGCGTACGACGCACGCACACCGATGTCGTCATTCAAGATGCACGCTAGACGACGACGGCGGCGGCGGCGGTCGTTTGTTTGGCGAATGTCTGTACACGTGTTTGTCTGTGTCCATCCGGTATGTATTTGTTTGTTTGAAAGTGTTTTGTGTGTCGGTGACGTGGTCCGATCCGTCGCCCCCTGAGTAAACTGTCGATCGGCGCGATAGACCGGCGTCACGCAACTGAACCCGAAGTCTTGGGCACACCCGTCATACCTGTTGTACACCGTCGCGCTGAGAACGGTAACGAAAGGTTGACTTTGATCGGTCGGAATGTCTGGGCAGAACGTGAGGAATGAGGCAAGAGTGCAAGGAGGGGGGGCAAAAGAGAGAGGAAGGGAAAAAGGGAGAAACGCATTCGTAGAGCAACGGAACGTTCCCGTGTCGGAGGCGTATTGGAGCCGCACTGAAATGCGTTTAACGGCGGCGCGGCTGCAAGTGTCTGCCGTGGTGAACGTTACCTTTGACGGCTGCATTGGGCTTTGCCTTTGCTTTTGCTTTCGCTTTCGCTTTCGCGTTCGCTTTCGCTTTCCCGGATGTACGTAACGTTTGTTGATATGGTTCTGAGGAAGAGTGTATGACAGTGCCGTGCCGTCCATGTTCGTGTGCCCTCCCATTGTGTGTATGCTATTGTCTGTGTACTTGAATGATGTATGTAGGTGTTAGTGGACATGTTTTACCAGTGGGGGGAAATGATCGTCGATAGTTGCCGTCACTCTGTCACGGTCGAGATGACGCACCCTCCGTACAGAAAGGTGTCGAGAAAGTGAGTGTGTGTGTGTGTGTGTGTGTGTGTGTGTGTGCGTGCGTCCGTGAATTGGCAGTGTTTGGAGGTGGGCGTGCCCTGGATGTGGCTGTTCGTTAGGCGGTAGTGTTGTGTGGACAGGGGAGGGGCATGCGTAACGCTGCTGGCATGGCATTTCGGGAGATGGGAGGGGGCAAACGAGGAAACGAGGAGCGGCGGCCAAAGACGGGACGGGGAGGGGCGGGGTGTGGGTGGCTTGCGCCTGTGCTCGGCGTTGTGGTTTGTGCAAAAGAGGAGGAGAAAAACAATGTGAGTTGCCAGGGAGGGGAGCGGTGTTGTGTTGTGGTTGTCGTGGTGTAGCCGCAGACGCGGCTGTCAGTGAACGTGGCGAGACGGACGGATGCGCGGAGGGGCGGGGGCGGCGCATTTCGCCGGTGCCGTGCCGTGCCGTGCCGTGCCATGCCGTGCCATGCCTGAAAGCCGCGTGGGTCGCTGTGTTGTTTGGTGGCGTGGGGGGCGAGGAGAGTACCGTACGGGTGTGCTTGTGCGCCGGAAATGGCACACTGCGCCCGCCCGTCTTGGAGGCTGATGGCTGTGGTGTGGAAATGGGGCGCGGTGATGTTGAAGCAGTTGAAGAACAGAAAAGAAACCAAGAAAAACGGAAGGCGTGATGCGGCGGTGGTGGTGAGAGCGGGAAAAACAAAACAAAAAAAAAAGAAGGAAAAACAACAAGAAACAAAAAAGAAAACAAAAAGTCTATCAATATTAAAATGTAAATGGAAATGGAAATGGACCCAGGCATAACCTCCCTGCACAAATAGCAGAGAGTCCGATGATAATAAAAATGTGCCAGAATGTTAACGTCCCTACAAACAAACCCAACGATAATATTAATGAAAGAGTGAACCGTATGTAACATTGCAACAGACATAATGAAACCTGATAAATTGTATAAGGGCAGCAGCGTTGACCTTTGGGCCCTGTATTCAGAATAAAAAGAGCCAAAGATCGTTACCCCCAATGAAAAAGACACTGAAACACGTATGTAACATAGTAGCGATGGCGAGACATTGTAGCATCTGTGACCAGAGAGTTTGCGCTGGACTGCGCGAGTGTTGCGAGCGGTTCTCAGTCAGTCAGTCAGTCAGTCAGTAGTCGTCGCGTGCAGTACGCTAATAGTCGTCATGCAGAGCGGTCGGTCAGTAGTAGCAGCCGAGTGCGGTTGTTGTGATGTAGGCGGTCGGCAACACTGGTCAAGATGGTGAATAAGGTATACTGTTAATTAATATAATCATTAGATAATGAAAAATTGTATTTATTGTAATTATTCTCCAACAAGTTCCCCAATAATAATTTTTATTTCAAAAGCATTTTTCAAACATTTAATTTTTTATTGAACTAAAGAGTTCGTTGCACTTCACATTTTCATTCCACTTCTTTGAAGAAAAAATGTCACTAAAATCACAAAAAAAAAGAGAGAATATTATTATTTGCAATGCAGTTCCTCCAAGCGCTGCGCAACAACCAAGAGCAGAAATGTGACATCCATTTATTCGGAGGTAAGACTTTAATTCTGATTGTTTTGCACAGGGCCAAAGACCGATATTTCGGTTTAATTGAAGTTTCTTGTCACTGAACGGACTTTTTTAAATGTTGTGTGAAGACTTTATATTTGAGTCAGATTGCGAATTTCACATTTTTGTTGCCATTTTCTATACACTCTCATTGTGGGCGAGGTTAAATTAGCGCAATGTCCATTAGCATCCGTAAATAACATTGTCCATTATTTTAAATTTTGCTGGGAGGTTACAACACACACACAAAAGAAAAAAAACAAAAAAAAAATTGCATTTATATCCGCTCTCAATTGTAGATACCCCTTACACAGCTGTGTGCAATGTAATGAGTGCTGGCTGGTAATTAATTGCCACTCCTTGGAGGGAAATGCCATAGGACGTAGTCTTTAAAAAGTGAATGTTTTTCGTTAAGAGACAAAAGTTACTTTAGAAAACCGTAATAGTGGGGCTTTTGTTGTTGAACAAAATAAGTACAATGAACATACGTTATCAGATTTGCGCAATGCAGCGTCACACCACCTTTTTGATAATAACACCAATATACTATACATCGTCCCGAAACCGTGACAGAGTCGGCGAGGACGAGCAGAGCACGCCGCCGACGCCCCGTCAGTACAACCGTCCACCCGCTATACTGTCGACCGACTACTACCTCTCCCGACTCGCGCTACAATATATATAACAACTGTTCCCCTGGCGACCCGGTGCGTGCCACTACTGTCGTCTGGCGCGGTCCCAAGCGCCGACTAGCAGCGATAAAGAAACTCTCTGGTCAGACAGTGATGCTGTCATGCCTCGCCATCGCTCTGGTAATGAATACATACGTGTTGCAAGCGTGCGTACCACCGGAACACGCAGTGGCGGAGCCAAAGACTGTGTTGTCGAGGTCGAGTGCGTGTGGGAAGAGAGGCAGCGTCGGCACGGAGAT
>NW_025726684.1:0-51615 GCF_021461395.2 Schistocerca americana
AAACATTACACGTTTGGCAGCTGTGGGATTCGAACCCACGCCTCCGAAGAGAATGGTGCCTGAAACCAGCGCCTTAGACCGCTCGGCCACGCTACCTACACAACACGCGCGTCACAAGAGCTGCGTCCCACTCCACGAGAACACACCGCAACGGCACAAAAATGAGACGTAAAAAGTGGCAACGGTGGGATTCGAACCCACGCCTCCGAAGAGACTGGTGCCTAAAACCAGCGCCTTAGACCGCTCGGCCACGTTACCGTTGGGGCAGCAGCGGCAAAACGTTTCCTTTGTACTACAAAGATCACTTCGAAATGGAAGTATCTTGGCAATCGCCGTGCCATGTATTTCCACTGCTCTCCCACTGGAAGCGTCTCTTTAGGCCATCCACAGCAAGAAAAAGCCGTGCCCGCCGTATGGTAGCGACGCCACTTGTCTGTAGCTGTCGCAGTTAAGGAGACAGCGTCAAGAGACGTTTTCGTACCGTGACCAGGTTTCGAACCTGGGCCTTCCGTAACCACTAAAGTATCGTAGCTGTAACTGTCAGGCGGAGCTAGAATGCTCCATGTATCAAACATATGTGAGCTCAAGGAGGTTACACTTGAAGAAAAAGCGCCAGGTTAACGCGATCACAGCAAAACCGCCGGCAGCTACGGGATTCGAAACCGCGCCTACAGAGATACTGGTGCCTTAAACCAGCGCCTTAAAGCGCTCGGCCACGCTACATGCGCTGCTTGGTGCGCCAGTGTTCCTAGCATTTGTACAAACAGTGCACGCCACAGCTTCCTGTTCTGCTGGGACTGGCTGCTCATCCATCGCACTTCAAACAACTGCCCTTTTCGACTACAGAGAGCAGCGGACGTCTGCGCTCTGGGAGGCGACATTACGTGTTGGGGATGAAGTGGTAGTGCAAACTGCGGCCTGCGGAACACGAGTGAAAAAATCAACAGAGTACTGTCATTTCGAGTACTCGTCATTGCAACGGCAGCAAGGCAAAACTTTCAAAATTGCCGTGACCAGGATTCGAACCTGGGTTATTGCGGCCACAACGCAATGTCCTAACCACTAGACGATCACGGCCATGGCCACGGAGGCGCACGCGAAGGCAGCTGGCTCGAATGCAAGTGGCGATACCCAGCAAAGCCTAGGCCAAGGTGTACGCCACAGCAGTGTCAGACACGGTCTCCATCACATGTATACGAGCAAATGAACGTGCCTGCGCTGTCAGGACACTAACTACAGTGGTTAGCTGCATTCACCTCCGTGGCAATGTCTTGCAGTCCTCCAAGCCTCTTGACTACAGGTACCGGTATGTGGCTCGATAACAAGTGGATAGACGCCGCATCTCTCTCGCCGTCAGGTGTTGCCGCGAGTCATACTTAACGTAGCTTTCTGCACGCGTCAGCGTAGCGTCAGTCGAGCAAAGTCGAGACAAGTCGCATAAGAGGAGCAATAAAAACGCGCAATTCCGGTACCGGGAATCGAACCCGGGCCTCCTGGGTGAGAGCCAGGTATCCTAGCCACTAGACCACACCGGATAACGACGGCAGTGCTCTTTCCAGCGAACGCAGCAGCCACCCACGGTTGACTGACGACAACTGTAAAAAATCCACTCTCTCGCGTTATAGAACGGCGTGCTCCGGACGCATTTCGTGGAGACGAACGCCAGCAATGATGAGAGCAAAAGGTGCCTGAAAATCCTGTCGTTGCACCACGCACTGTTCTACGACAATTCACCAAGCAGACGCTCACGCCTTGTTGTGCTGTTTCCTTTGCGGGCAATGAGTGCATCTGCCTTCGACACAGGAAACATTACACGTTTGGCAGCTGTGGGATTCGAACCCACGCCTCCGAAGAGAATGGTGCCTGAAACCAGCGCCTTAGACCGCTCGGCCACGCTACCTACACAACACGCGCGTCACAAGAGCTGCGTCCCACTCCACGAGAACACACCGCAACGGCACAAAAATGAGACGTAAAAAGTGGCAACGGTGGGATTCGAACCCACGCCTCCGAAGAGACTGGTGCCTAAAACCAGCGCCTTAGACCGCTCGGCCACGTTACCGTTGGGGCAGCAGCGGCAAAACGTTTCCTTTGTACTACAAAGATCACTTCGAAATGGAAGTATCTTGGCAATCGCCGTGCCATGTATTTCCACTGCTCTCCCACTGGAAGCGTCTCTTTAGGCCATCCACAGCAAGAAAAAGCCGTGCCCGCCGTATGGTAGCGACGCCACTTGTCTGTAGCTGTCGCAGTTAAGGAGACAGCGTCAAGAGACGTTTTCGTACCGTGACCAGGTTTCGAACCTGGGCCTTCCGTAACCACTAAAGTATCGTAGCTGTAACTGTCAGGCGGAGCTAGAATGCTCCATGTATCAAACATATGTGAGCTCAAGGAGGTTACACTTGAAGAAAAAGCGCCAGGTTAACGCGATCACAGCAAAACCGCCGGCAGCTACGGGATTCGAAACCGCGCCTACAGAGATACTGGTGCCTTAAACCAGCGCCTTAAAGCGCTCGGCCACGCTACATGCGCTGCTTGGTGCGCCAGTGTTCCTAGCATTTGTACAAACAGTGCACGCCACAGCTTCCTGTTCTGCTGGGACTGGCTGCTCATCCATCGCACTTCAAACAACTGCCCTTTTCGACTACAGAGAGCAGCGGACGTCTGCGCTCTGGGAGGCGACATTACGTGTTGGGGATGAAGTGGTAGTGCAAACTGCGGCCTGCGGAACACGAGTGAAAAAATCAACAGAGTACTGTCATTTCGAGTACTCGTCATTGCAACGGCAGCAAGGCAAAACTTTCAAAATTGCCGTGACCAGGATTCGAACCTGGGTTATTGCGGCCACAACGCAATGTCCTAACCACTAGACGATCACGGCCATGGCCACGGAGGCGCACGCGAAGGCAGCTGGCTCGAATGCAAGTGGCGATACCCAGCAAAGCCTAGGCCAAGGTGTACGCCACAGCAGTGTCAGACACGGTCTCCATCACATGTATACGAGCAAATGAACGTGCCTGCGCTGTCAGGACACTAACTACAGTGGTTAGCTGCATTCACCTCCGTGGCAATGTCTTGCAGTCCTCCAAGCCTCTTGACTACAGGTACCGGTATGTGGCTCGATAACAAGTGGATAGACGCCGCATCTCTCTCGCCGTCAGGTGTTGCCGCGAGTCATACTTAACGTAGCTTTCTGCACGCGTCAGCGTAGCGTCAGTCGAGCAAAGTCGAGACAAGTCGCATAAGAGGAGCAATAAAAACGCGCAATTCCGGTACCGGGAATCGAACCCGGGCCTCCTGGGTGAGAGCCAGGTATCCTAGCCACTAGACCACACCGGATAACGACGGCAGTGCTCTTTCCAGCGAACGCAGCAGCCACCCACGGTTGACTGACGACAACTGTAAAAAATCCACTCTCTCGCGTTATAGAACGGCGTGCTCCGGACGCATTTCGTGGAGACGAACGCCAGCAATGATGAGAGCAAAAGGTGCCTGAAAATCCTGTCGTTGCACCACGCACTGTTCTACGACAATTCACCAAGCAGACGCTCACGCCTTGTTGTGCTGTTTCCTTTGCGGGCAATGAGTGCATCTGCCTTCGACACAGGAAACATTACACGTTTGGCAGCTGTGGGATTCGAACCCACGCCTCCGAAGAGAATGGTGCCTGAAACCAGCGCCTTAGACCGCTCGGCCACGCTACCTACACAACACGCGCGTCACAAGAGCTGCGTCCCACTCCACGAGAACACACCGCAACGGCACAAAAATGAGACGTAAAAAGTGGCAACGGTGGGATTCGAACCCACGCCTCCGAAGAGACTGGTGCCTAAAACCAGCGCCTTAGACCGCTCGGCCACGTTACCGTTGGGGCAGCAGCGGCAAAACGTTTCCTTTGTACTACAAAGATCACTTCGAAATGGAAGTATCTTGGCAATCGCCGTGCCATGTATTTCCACTGCTCTCCCACTGGAAGCGTCTCTTTAGGCCATCCACAGCAAGAAAAAGCCGTGCCCGCCGTATGGTAGCGACGCCACTTGTCTGTAGCTGTCGCAGTTAAGGAGACAGCGTCAAGAGACGTTTTCGTACCGTGACCAGGTTTCGAACCTGGGCCTTCCGTAACCACTAAAGTATCGTAGCTGTAACTGTCAGGCGGAGCTAGAATGCTCCATGTATCAAACATATGTGAGCTCAAGGAGGTTACACTTGAAGAAAAAGCGCCAGGTTAACGCGATCACAGCAAAACCGCCGGCAGCTACGGGATTCGAAACCGCGCCTACAGAGATACTGGTGCCTTAAACCAGCGCCTTAAAGCGCTCGGCCACGCTACATGCGCTGCTTGGTGCGCCAGTGTTCCTAGCATTTGTACAAACAGTGCACGCCACAGCTTCCTGTTCTGCTGGGACTGGCTGCTCATCCATCGCACTTCAAACAACTGCCCTTTTCGACTACAGAGAGCAGCGGACGTCTGCGCTCTGGGAGGCGACATTACGTGTTGGGGATGAAGTGGTAGTGCAAACTGCGGCCTGCGGAACACGAGTGAAAAAATCAACAGAGTACTGTCATTTCGAGTACTCGTCATTGCAACGGCAGCAAGGCAAAACTTTCAAAATTGCCGTGACCAGGATTCGAACCTGGGTTATTGCGGCCACAACGCAATGTCCTAACCACTAGACGATCACGGCCATGGCCACGGAGGCGCACGCGAAGGCAGCTGGCTCGAATGCAAGTGGCGATACCCAGCAAAGCCTAGGCCAAGGTGTACGCCACAGCAGTGTCAGACACGGTCTCCATCACATGTATACGAGCAAATGAACGTGCCTGCGCTGTCAGGACACTAACTACAGTGGTTAGCTGCATTCACCTCCGTGGCAATGTCTTGCAGTCCTCCAAGCCTCTTGACTACAGGTACCGGTATGTGGCTCGATAACAAGTGGATAGACGCCGCATCTCTCTCGCCGTCAGGTGTTGCCGCGAGTCATACTTAACGTAGCTTTCTGCACGCGTCAGCGTAGCGTCAGTCGAGCAAAGTCGAGACAAGTCGCATAAGAGGAGCAATAAAAACGCGCAATTCCGGTACCGGGAATCGAACCCGGGCCTCCTGGGTGAGAGCCAGGTATCCTAGCCACTAGACCACACCGGATAACGACGGCAGTGCTCTTTCCAGCGAACGCAGCAGCCACCCACGGTTGACTGACGACAACTGTAAAAAATCCACTCTCTCGCGTTATAGAACGGCGTGCTCCGGACGCATTTCGTGGAGACGAACGCCAGCAATGATGAGAGCAAAAGGTGCCTGAAAATCCTGTCGTTGCACCACGCACTGTTCTACGACAATTCACCAAGCAGACGCTCACGCCTTGTTGTGCTGTTTCCTTTGCGGGCAATGAGTGCATCTGCCTTCGACACAGGAAACATTACACGTTTGGCAGCTGTGGGATTCGAACCCACGCCTCCGAAGAGAATGGTGCCTGAAACCAGCGCCTTAGACCGCTCGGCCACGCTACCTACACAACACGCGCGTCACAAGAGCTGCGTCCCACTCCACGAGAACACACCGCAACGGCACAAAAATGAGACGTAAAAAGTGGCAACGGTGGGATTCGAACCCACGCCTCCGAAGAGACTGGTGCCTAAAACCAGCGCCTTAGACCGCTCGGCCACGTTACCGTTGGGGCAGCAGCGGCAAAACGTTTCCTTTGTACTACAAAGATCACTTCGAAATGGAAGTATCTTGGCAATCGCCGTGCCATGTATTTCCACTGCTCTCCCACTGGAAGCGTCTCTTTAGGCCATCCACAGCAAGAAAAAGCCGTGCCCGCCGTATGGTAGCGACGCCACTTGTCTGTAGCTGTCGCAGTTAAGGAGACAGCGTCAAGAGACGTTTTCGTACCGTGACCAGGTTTCGAACCTGGGCCTTCCGTAACCACTAAAGTATCGTAGCTGTAACTGTCAGGCGGAGCTAGAATGCTCCATGTATCAAACATATGTGAGCTCAAGGAGGTTACACTTGAAGAAAAAGCGCCAGGTTAACGCGATCACAGCAAAACCGCCGGCAGCTACGGGATTCGAAACCGCGCCTACAGAGATACTGGTGCCTTAAACCAGCGCCTTAAAGCGCTCGGCCACGCTACATGCGCTGCTTGGTGCGCCAGTGTTCCTAGCATTTGTACAAACAGTGCACGCCACAGCTTCCTGTTCTGCTGGGACTGGCTGCTCATCCATCGCACTTCAAACAACTGCCCTTTTCGACTACAGAGAGCAGCGGACGTCTGCGCTCTGGGAGGCGACATTACGTGTTGGGGATGAAGTGGTAGTGCAAACTGCGGCCTGCGGAACACGAGTGAAAAAATCAACAGAGTACTGTCATTTCGAGTACTCGTCATTGCAACGGCAGCAAGGCAAAACTTTCAAAATTGCCGTGACCAGGATTCGAACCTGGGTTATTGCGGCCACAACGCAATGTCCTAACCACTAGACGATCACGGCCATGGCCACGGAGGCGCACGCGAAGGCAGCTGGCTCGAATGCAAGTGGCGATACCCAGCAAAGCCTAGGCCAAGGTGTACGCCACAGCAGTGTCAGACACGGTCTCCATCACATGTATACGAGCAAATGAACGTGCCTGCGCTGTCAGGACACTAACTACAGTGGTTAGCTGCATTCACCTCCGTGGCAATGTCTTGCAGTCCTCCAAGCCTCTTGACTACAGGTACCGGTATGTGGCTCGATAACAAGTGGATAGACGCCGCATCTCTCTCGCCGTCAGGTGTTGCCGCGAGTCATACTTAACGTAGCTTTCTGCACGCGTCAGCGTAGCGTCAGTCGAGCAAAGTCGAGACAAGTCGCATAAGAGGAGCAATAAAAACGCGCAATTCCGGTACCGGGAATCGAACCCGGGCCTCCTGGGTGAGAGCCAGGTATCCTAGCCACTAGACCACACCGGATAACGACGGCAGTGCTCTTTCCAGCGAACGCAGCAGCCACCCACGGTTGACTGACGACAACTGTAAAAAATCCACTCTCTCGCGTTATAGAACGGCGTGCTCCGGACGCATTTCGTGGAGACGAACGCCAGCAATGATGAGAGCAAAAGGTGCCTGAAAATCCTGTCGTTGCACCACGCACTGTTCTACGACAATTCACCAAGCAGACGCTCACGCCTTGTTGTGCTGTTTCCTTTGCGGGCAATGAGTGCATCTGCCTTCGACACAGGAAACATTACACGTTTGGCAGCTGTGGGATTCGAACCCACGCCTCCGAAGAGAATGGTGCCTGAAACCAGCGCCTTAGACCGCTCGGCCACGCTACCTACACAACACGCGCGTCACAAGAGCTGCGTCCCACTCCACGAGAACACACCGCAACGGCACAAAAATGAGACGTAAAAAGTGGCAACGGTGGGATTCGAACCCACGCCTCCGAAGAGACTGGTGCCTAAAACCAGCGCCTTAGACCGCTCGGCCACGTTACCGTTGGGGCAGCAGCGGCAAAACGTTTCCTTTGTACTACAAAGATCACTTCGAAATGGAAGTATCTTGGCAATCGCCGTGCCATGTATTTCCACTGCTCTCCCACTGGAAGCGTCTCTTTAGGCCATCCACAGCAAGAAAAAGCCGTGCCCGCCGTATGGTAGCGACGCCACTTGTCTGTAGCTGTCGCAGTTAAGGAGACAGCGTCAAGAGACGTTTTCGTACCGTGACCAGGTTTCGAACCTGGGCCTTCCGTAACCACTAAAGTATCGTAGCTGTAACTGTCAGGCGGAGCTAGAATGCTCCATGTATCAAACATATGTGAGCTCAAGGAGGTTACACTTGAAGAAAAAGCGCCAGGTTAACGCGATCACAGCAAAACCGCCGGCAGCTACGGGATTCGAAACCGCGCCTACAGAGATACTGGTGCCTTAAACCAGCGCCTTAAAGCGCTCGGCCACGCTACATGCGCTGCTTGGTGCGCCAGTGTTCCTAGCATTTGTACAAACAGTGCACGCCACAGCTTCCTGTTCTGCTGGGACTGGCTGCTCATCCATCGCACTTCAAACAACTGCCCTTTTCGACTACAGAGAGCAGCGGACGTCTGCGCTCTGGGAGGCGACATTACGTGTTGGGGATGAAGTGGTAGTGCAAACTGCGGCCTGCGGAACACGAGTGAAAAAATCAACAGAGTACTGTCATTTCGAGTACTCGTCATTGCAACGGCAGCAAGGCAAAACTTTCAAAATTGCCGTGACCAGGATTCGAACCTGGGTTATTGCGGCCACAACGCAATGTCCTAACCACTAGACGATCACGGCCATGGCCACGGAGGCGCACGCGAAGGCAGCTGGCTCGAATGCAAGTGGCGATACCCAGCAAAGCCTAGGCCAAGGTGTACGCCACAGCAGTGTCAGACACGGTCTCCATCACATGTATACGAGCAAATGAACGTGCCTGCGCTGTCAGGACACTAACTACAGTGGTTAGCTGCATTCACCTCCGTGGCAATGTCTTGCAGTCCTCCAAGCCTCTTGACTACAGGTACCGGTATGTGGCTCGATAACAAGTGGATAGACGCCGCATCTCTCTCGCCGTCAGGTGTTGCCGCGAGTCATACTTAACGTAGCTTTCTGCACGCGTCAGCGTAGCGTCAGTCGAGCAAAGTCGAGACAAGTCGCATAAGAGGAGCAATAAAAACGCGCAATTCCGGTACCGGGAATCGAACCCGGGCCTCCTGGGTGAGAGCCAGGTATCCTAGCCACTAGACCACACCGGATAACGACGGCAGTGCTCTTTCCAGCGAACGCAGCAGCCACCCACGGTTGACTGACGACAACTGTAAAAAATCCACTCTCTCGCGTTATAGAACGGCGTGCTCCGGACGCATTTCGTGGAGACGAACGCCAGCAATGATGAGAGCAAAAGGTGCCTGAAAATCCTGTCGTTGCACCACGCACTGTTCTACGACAATTCACCAAGCAGACGCTCACGCCTTGTTGTGCTGTTTCCTTTGCGGGCAATGAGTGCATCTGCCTTCGACACAGGAAACATTACACGTTTGGCAGCTGTGGGATTCGAACCCACGCCTCCGAAGAGAATGGTGCCTGAAACCAGCGCCTTAGACCGCTCGGCCACGCTACCTACACAACACGCGCGTCACAAGAGCTGCGTCCCACTCCACGAGAACACACCGCAACGGCACAAAAATGAGACGTAAAAAGTGGCAACGGTGGGATTCGAACCCACGCCTCCGAAGAGACTGGTGCCTAAAACCAGCGCCTTAGACCGCTCGGCCACGTTACCGTTGGGGCAGCAGCGGCAAAACGTTTCCTTTGTACTACAAAGATCACTTCGAAATGGAAGTATCTTGGCAATCGCGCGTGCCATGTATTTCCACTGCTCTCCCACTGGAAGCGTCTCTTTAGGCCATCCACAGCAAGAAAAAGCCGTGCCCGCCGTATGGTAGCGACGCCACTTGTCTGTAGCTGTCGCAGTTAAGGAGACAGCGTCAAGAGACGTTTTCGTACCGTGACCAGGTTTCGAACCTGGGCCTTCCGTAACCACTAAAGTATCGTAGCTGTAACTGTCAGGCGGAGCTAGAATGCTCCATGTATCAAACATATGTGAGCTCAAGGAGGTTACACTTGAAGAAAAAGCGCCAGGTTAACGCGATCACAGCAAAACCGCCGGCAGCTACGGGATTCGAAACCGCGCCTACAGAGATACTGGTGCCTTAAACCAGCGCCTTAAAGCGCTCGGCCACGCTACATGCGCTGCTTGGTGCGCCAGTGTTCCTAGCATTTGTACAAACAGTGCACGCCACAGCTTCCTGTTCTGCTGGGACTGGCTGCTCATCCATCGCACTTCAAACAACTGCCCTTTTCGACTACAGAGAGCAGCGGACGTCTGCGCTCTGGGAGGCGACATTACGTGTTGGGGATGAAGTGGTAGTGCAAACTGCGGCCTGCGGAACACGAGTGAAAAAATCAACAGAGTACTGTCATTTCGAGTACTCGTCATTGCAACGGCAGCAAGGCAAAACTTTCAAAATTGCCGTGACCAGGATTCGAACCTGGGTTATTGCGGCCACAACGCAATGTCCTAACCACTAGACGATCACGGCCATGGCCACGGAGGCGCACGCGAAGGCAGCTGGCTCGAATGCAAGTGGCGATACCCAGCAAAGCCTAGGCCAAGGTGTACGCCACAGCAGTGTCAGACACGGTCTCCATCACATGTATACGAGCAAATGAACGTGCCTGCGCTGTCAGGACACTAACTACAGTGGTTAGCTGCATTCACCTCCGTGGCAATGTCTTGCAGTCCTCCAAGCCTCTTGACTACAGGTACCGGTATGTGGCTCGATAACAAGTGGATAGACGCCGCATCTCTCTCGCCGTCAGGTGTTGCCGCGAGTCATACTTAACGTAGCTTTCTGCACGCGTCAGCGTAGCGTCAGTCGAGCAAAGTCGAGACAAGTCGCATAAGAGGAGCAATAAAAACGCGCAATTCCGGTACCGGGAATCGAACCCGGGCCTCCTGGGTGAGAGCCAGGTATCCTAGCCACTAGACCACACCGGATAACGACGGCAGTGCTCTTTCCAGCGAACGCAGCAGCCACCCACGGTTGACTGACGACAACTGTAAAAAATCCACTCTCTCGCGTTATAGAACGGCGTGCTCCGGACGCATTTCGTGGAGACGAACGCCAGCAATGATGAGAGCAAAAGGTGCCTGAAAATCCTGTCGTTGCACCACGCACTGTTCTACGACAATTCACCAAGCAGACGCTCACGCCTTGTTGTGCTGTTTCCTTTGCGGGCAATGAGTGCATCTGCCTTCGACACAGGAAACATTACACGTTTGGCAGCTGTGGGATTCGAACCCACGCCTCCGAAGAGAATGGTGCCTGAAACCAGCGCCTTAGACCGCTCGGCCACGCTACCTACACAACACGCGCGTCACAAGAGCTGCGTCCCACTCCACGAGAACACACCGCAACGGCACAAAAATGAGACGTAAAAAGTGGCAACGGTGGGATTCGAACCCACGCCTCCGAAGAGACTGGTGCCTAAAACCAGCGCCTTAGACCGCTCGGCCACGTTACCGTTGGGGCAGCAGCGGCAAAACGTTTCCTTTGTACTACAAAGATCACTTCGAAATGGAAGTATCTTGGCAATCGCCGTGCCATGTATTTCCACTGCTCTCCCACTGGAAGCGTCTCTTTAGGCCATCCACAGCAAGAAAAAGCCGTGCCCGCCGTATGGTAGCGACGCCACTTGTCTGTAGCTGTCGCAGTTAAGGAGACAGCGTCAAGAGACGTTTTCGTACCGTGACCAGGTTTCGAACCTGGGCCTTCCGTAACCACTAAAGTATCGTAGCTGTAACTGTCAGGCGGAGCTAGAATGCTCCATGTATCAAACATATGTGAGCTCAAGGAGGTTACACTTGAAGAAAAAGCGCCAGGTTAACGCGATCACAGCAAAACCGCCGGCAGCTACGGGATTCGAAACCGCGCCTACAGAGATACTGGTGCCTTAAACCAGCGCCTTAAAGCGCTCGGCCACGCTACATGCGCTGCTTGGTGCGCCAGTGTTCCTAGCATTTGTACAAACAGTGCACGCCACAGCTTCCTGTTCTGCTGGGACTGGCTGCTCATCCATCGCACTTCAAACAACTGCCCTTTTCGACTACAGAGAGCAGCGGACGTCTGCGCTCTGGGAGGCGACATTACGTGTTGGGGATGAAGTGGTAGTGCAAACTGCGGCCTGCGGAACACGAGTGAAAAAATCAACAGAGTACTGTCATTTCGAGTACTCGTCATTGCAACGGCAGCAAGGCAAAACTTTCAAAATTGCCGTGACCAGGATTCGAACCTGGGTTATTGCGGCCACAACGCAATGTCCTAACCACTAGACGATCACGGCCATGGCCACGGAGGCGCACGCGAAGGCAGCTGGCTCGAATGCAAGTGGCGATACCCAGCAAAGCCTAGGCCAAGGTGTACGCCACAGCAGTGTCAGACACGGTCTCCATCACATGTATACGAGCAAATGAACGTGCCTGCGCTGTCAGGACACTAACTACAGTGGTTAGCTGCATTCACCTCCGTGGCAATGTCTTGCAGTCCTCCAAGCCTCTTGACTACAGGTACCGGTATGTGGCTCGATAACAAGTGGATAGACGCCGCATCTCTCTCGCCGTCAGGTGTTGCCGCGAGTCATACTTAACGTAGCTTTCTGCACGCGTCAGCGTAGCGTCAGTCGAGCAAAGTCGAGACAAGTCGCATAAGAGGAGCAATAAAAACGCGCAATTCCGGTACCGGGAATCGAACCCGGGCCTCCTGGGTGAGAGCCAGGTATCCTAGCCACTAGACCACACCGGATAACGACGGCAGTGCTCTTTCCAGCGAACGCAGCAGCCACCCACGGTTGACTGACGACAACTGTAAAAAATCCACTCTCTCGCGTTATAGAACGGCGTGCTCCGGACGCATTTCGTGGAGACGAACGCCAGCAATGATGAGAGCAAAAGGTGCCTGAAAATCCTGTCGTTGCACCACGCACTGTTCTACGACAATTCACCAAGCAGACGCTCACGCCTTGTTGTGCTGTTTCCTTTGCGGGCAATGAGTGCATCTGCCTTCGACACAGGAAACATTACACGTTTGGCAGCTGTGGGATTCGAACCCACGCCTCCGAAGAGAATGGTGCCTGAAACCAGCGCCTTAGACCGCTCGGCCACGCTACCTACACAACACGCGCGTCACAAGAGCTGCGTCCCACTCCACGAGAACACACCGCAACGGCACAAAAATGAGACGTAAAAAGTGGCAACGGTGGGATTCGAACCCACGCCTCCGAAGAGACTGGTGCCTAAAACCAGCGCCTTAGACCGCTCGGCCACGTTACCGTTGGGGCAGCAGCGGCAAAACGTTTCCTTTGTACTACAAAGATCACTTCGAAATGGAAGTATCTTGGCAATCGCCGTGCCATGTATTTCCACTGCTCTCCCACTGGAAGCGTCTCTTTAGGCCATCCACAGCAAGAAAAAGCCGTGCCCGCCGTATGGTAGCGACGCCACTTGTCTGTAGCTGTCGCAGTTAAGGAGACAGCGTCAAGAGACGTTTTCGTACCGTGACCAGGTTTCGAACCTGGGCCTTCCGTAACCACTAAAGTATCGTAGCTGTAACTGTCAGGCGGAGCTAGAATGCTCCATGTATCAAACATATGTGAGCTCAAGGAGGTTACACTTGAAGAAAAAGCGCCAGGTTAACGCGATCACAGCAAAACCGCCGGCAGCTACGGGATTCGAAACCGCGCCTACAGAGATACTGGTGCCTTAAACCAGCGCCTTAAAGCGCTCGGCCACGCTACATGCGCTGCTTGGTGCGCCAGTGTTCCTAGCATTTGTACAAACAGTGCACGCCACAGCTTCCTGTTCTGCTGGGACTGGCTGCTCATCCATCGCACTTCAAACAACTGCCCTTTTCGACTACAGAGAGCAGCGGACGTCTGCGCTCTGGGAGGCGACATTACGTGTTGGGGATGAAGTGGTAGTGCAAACTGCGGCCTGCGGAACACGAGTGAAAAAATCAACAGAGTACTGTCATTTCGAGTACTCGTCATTGCAACGGCAGCAAGGCAAAACTTTCAAAATTGCCGTGACCAGGATTCGAACCTGGGTTATTGCGGCCACAACGCAATGTCCTAACCACTAGACGATCACGGCCATGGCCACGGAGGCGCACGCGAAGGCAGCTGGCTCGAATGCAAGTGGCGATACCCAGCAAAGCCTAGGCCAAGGTGTACGCCACAGCAGTGTCAGACACGGTCTCCATCACATGTATACGAGCAAATGAACGTGCCTGCGCTGTCAGGACACTAACTACAGTGGTTAGCTGCATTCACCTCCGTGGCAATGTCTTGCAGTCCTCCAAGCCTCTTGACTACAGGTACCGGTATGTGGCTCGATAACAAGTGGATAGACGCCGCATCTCTCTCGCCGTCAGGTGTTGCCGCGAGTCATACTTAACGTAGCTTTCTGCACGCGTCAGCGTAGCGTCAGTCGAGCAAAGTCGAGACAAGTCGCATAAGAGGAGCAATAAAAACGCGCAATTCCGGTACCGGGAATCGAACCCGGGCCTCCTGGGTGAGAGCCAGGTATCCTAGCCACTAGACCACACCGGATAACGACGGCAGTGCTCTTTCCAGCGAACGCAGCAGCCACCCACGGTTGACTGACGACAACTGTAAAAAATCCACTCTCTCGCGTTATAGAACGGCGTGCTCCGGACGCATTTCGTGGAGACGAACGCCAGCAATGATGAGAGCAAAAGGTGCCTGAAAATCCTGTCGTTGCACCACGCACTGTTCTACGACAATTCACCAAGCAGACGCTCACGCCTTGTTGTGCTGTTTCCTTTGCGGGCAATGAGTGCATCTGCCTTCGACACAGGAAACATTACACGTTTGGCAGCTGTGGGATTCGAACCCACGCCTCCGAAGAGAATGGTGCCTGAAACCAGCGCCTTAGACCGCTCGGCCACGCTACCTACACAACACGCGCGTCACAAGAGCTGCGTCCCACTCCACGAGAACACACCGCAACGGCACAAAAATGAGACGTAAAAAGTGGCAACGGTGGGATTCGAACCCACGCCTCCGAAGAGACTGGTGCCTAAAACCAGCGCCTTAGACCGCTCGGCCACGTTACCGTTGGGGCAGCAGCGGCAAAACGTTTCCTTTGTACTACAAAGATCACTTCGAAATGGAAGTATCTTGGCAATCGCCGTGCCATGTATTTCCACTGCTCTCCCACTGGAAGCGTCTCTTTAGGCCATCCACAGCAAGAAAAAGCCGTGCCCGCCGTATGGTAGCGACGCCACTTGTCTGTAGCTGTCGCAGTTAAGGAGACAGCGTCAAGAGACGTTTTCGTACCGTGACCAGGTTTCGAACCTGGGCCTTCCGTAACCACTAAAGTATCGTAGCTGTAACTGTCAGGCGGAGCTAGAATGCTCCATGTATCAAACATATGTGAGCTCAAGGAGGTTACACTTGAAGAAAAAGCGCCAGGTTAACGCGATCACAGCAAAACCGCCGGCAGCTACGGGATTCGAAACCGCGCCTACAGAGATACTGGTGCCTTAAACCAGCGCCTTAAAGCGCTCGGCCACGCTACATGCGCTGCTTGGTGCGCCAGTGTTCCTAGCATTTGTACAAACAGTGCACGCCACAGCTTCCTGTTCTGCTGGGACTGGCTGCTCATCCATCGCACTTCAAACAACTGCCCTTTTCGACTACAGAGAGCAGCGGACGTCTGCGCTCTGGGAGGCGACATTACGTGTTGGGGATGAAGTGGTAGTGCAAACTGCGGCCTGCGGAACACGAGTGAAAAAATCAACAGAGTACTGTCATTTCGAGTACTCGTCATTGCAACGGCAGCAAGGCAAAACTTTCAAAATTGCCGTGACCAGGATTCGAACCTGGGTTATTGCGGCCACAACGCAATGTCCTAACCACTAGACGATCACGGCCATGGCCACGGAGGCGCACGCGAAGGCAGCTGGCTCGAATGCAAGTGGCGATACCCAGCAAAGCCTAGGCCAAGGTGTACGCCACAGCAGTGTCAGACACGGTCTCCATCACATGTATACGAGCAAATGAACGTGCCTGCGCTGTCAGGACACTAACTACAGTGGTTAGCTGCATTCACCTCCGTGGCAATGTCTTGCAGTCCTCCAAGCCTCTTGACTACAGGTACCGGTATGTGGCTCGATAACAAGTGGATAGACGCCGCATCTCTCTCGCCGTCAGGTGTTGCCGCGAGTCATACTTAACGTAGCTTTCTGCACGCGTCAGCGTAGCGTCAGTCGAGCAAAGTCGAGACAAGTCGCATAAGAGGAGCAATAAAAACGCGCAATTCCGGTACCGGGAATCGAACCCGGGCCTCCTGGGTGAGAGCCAGGTATCCTAGCCACTAGACCACACCGGATAACGACGGCAGTGCTCTTTCCAGCGAACGCAGCAGCCACCCACGGTTGACTGACGACAACTGTAAAAAATCCACTCTCTCGCGTTATAGAACGGCGTGCTCCGGACGCATTTCGTGGAGACGAACGCCAGCAATGATGAGAGCAAAAGGTGCCTGAAAATCCTGTCGTTGCACCACGCACTGTTCTACGACAATTCACCAAGCAGACGCTCACGCCTTGTTGTGCTGTTTCCTTTGCGGGCAATGAGTGCATCTGCCTTCGACACAGGAAACATTACACGTTTGGCAGCTGTGGGATTCGAACCCACGCCTCCGAAGAGAATGGTGCCTGAAACCAGCGCCTTAGACCGCTCGGCCACGCTACCTACACAACACGCGCGTCACAAGAGCTGCGTCCCACTCCACGAGAACACACCGCAACGGCACAAAAATGAGACGTAAAAAGTGGCAACGGTGGGATTCGAACCCACGCCTCCGAAGAGACTGGTGCCTAAAACCAGCGCCTTAGACCGCTCGGCCACGTTACCGTTGGGGCAGCAGCGGCAAAACGTTTCCTTTGTACTACAAAGATCACTTCGAAATGGAAGTATCTTGGCAATCGCGCGTGCCATGTATTTCCACTGCTCTCCCACTGGAAGCGTCTCTTTAGGCCATCCACAGCAAGAAAAAGCCGTGCCCGCCGTATGGTAGCGACGCCACTTGTCTGTAGCTGTCGCAGTTAAGGAGACAGCGTCAAGAGACGTTTTCGTACCGTGACCAGGTTTCGAACCTGGGCCTTCCGTAACCACTAAAGTATCGTAGCTGTAACTGTCAGGCGGAGCTAGAATGCTCCATGTATCAAACATATGTGAGCTCAAGGAGGTTACACTTGAAGAAAAAGCGCCAGGTTAACGCGATCACAGCAAAACCGCCGGCAGCTACGGGATTCGAAACCGCGCCTACAGAGATACTGGTGCCTTAAACCAGCGCCTTAAAGCGCTCGGCCACGCTACATGCGCTGCTTGGTGCGCCAGTGTTCCTAGCATTTGTACAAACAGTGCACGCCACAGCTTCCTGTTCTGCTGGGACTGGCTGCTCATCCATCGCACTTCAAACAACTGCCCTTTTCGACTACAGAGAGCAGCGGACGTCTGCGCTCTGGGAGGCGACATTACGTGTTGGGGATGAAGTGGTAGTGCAAACTGCGGCCTGCGGAACACGAGTGAAAAAATCAACAGAGTACTGTCATTTCGAGTACTCGTCATTGCAACGGCAGCAAGGCAAAACTTTCAAAATTGCCGTGACCAGGATTCGAACCTGGGTTATTGCGGCCACAACGCAATGTCCTAACCACTAGACGATCACGGCCATGGCCACGGAGGCGCACGCGAAGGCAGCTGGCTCGAATGCAAGTGGCGATACCCAGCAAAGCCTAGGCCAAGGTGTACGCCACAGCAGTGTCAGACACGGTCTCCATCACATGTATACGAGCAAATGAACGTGCCTGCGCTGTCAGGACACTAACTACAGTGGTTAGCTGCATTCACCTCCGTGGCAATGTCTTGCAGTCCTCCAAGCCTCTTGACTACAGGTACCGGTATGTGGCTCGATAACAAGTGGATAGACGCCGCATCTCTCTCGCCGTCAGGTGTTGCCGCGAGTCATACTTAACGTAGCTTTCTGCACGCGTCAGCGTAGCGTCAGTCGAGCAAAGTCGAGACAAGTCGCATAAGAGGAGCAATAAAAACGCGCAATTCCGGTACCGGGAATCGAACCCGGGCCTCCTGGGTGAGAGCCAGGTATCCTAGCCACTAGACCACACCGGATAACGACGGCAGTGCTCTTTCCAGCGAACGCAGCAGCCACCCACGGTTGACTGACGACAACTGTAAAAAATCCACTCTCTCGCGTTATAGAACGGCGTGCTCCGGACGCATTTCGTGGAGACGAACGCCAGCAATGATGAGAGCAAAAGGTGCCTGAAAATCCTGTCGTTGCACCACGCACTGTTCTACGACAATTCACCAAGCAGACGCTCACGCCTTGTTGTGCTGTTTCCTTTGCGGGCAATGAGTGCATCTGCCTTCGACACAGGAAACATTACACGTTTGGCAGCTGTGGGATTCGAACCCACGCCTCCGAAGAGAATGGTGCCTGAAACCAGCGCCTTAGACCGCTCGGCCACGCTACCTACACAACACGCGCGTCACAAGAGCTGCGTCCCACTCCACGAGAACACACCGCAACGGCACAAAAATGAGACGTAAAAAGTGGCAACGGTGGGATTCGAACCCACGCCTCCGAAGAGACTGGTGCCTAAAACCAGCGCCTTAGACCGCTCGGCCACGTTACCGTTGGGGCAGCAGCGGCAAAACGTTTCCTTTGTACTACAAAGATCACTTCGAAATGGAAGTATCTTGGCAATCGCCGTGCCATGTATTTCCACTGCTCTCCCACTGGAAGCGTCTCTTTAGGCCATCCACAGCAAGAAAAAGCCGTGCCCGCCGTATGGTAGCGACGCCACTTGTCTGTAGCTGTCGCAGTTAAGGAGACAGCGTCAAGAGACGTTTTCGTACCGTGACCAGGTTTCGAACCTGGGCCTTCCGTAACCACTAAAGTATCGTAGCTGTAACTGTCAGGCGGAGCTAGAATGCTCCATGTATCAAACATATGTGAGCTCAAGGAGGTTACACTTGAAGAAAAAGCGCCAGGTTAACGCGATCACAGCAAAACCGCCGGCAGCTACGGGATTCGAAACCGCGCCTACAGAGATACTGGTGCCTTAAACCAGCGCCTTAAAGCGCTCGGCCACGCTACATGCGCTGCTTGGTGCGCCAGTGTTCCTAGCATTTGTACAAACAGTGCACGCCACAGCTTCCTGTTCTGCTGGGACTGGCTGCTCATCCATCGCACTTCAAACAACTGCCCTTTTCGACTACAGAGAGCAGCGGACGTCTGCGCTCTGGGAGGCGACATTACGTGTTGGGGATGAAGTGGTAGTGCAAACTGCGGCCTGCGGAACACGAGTGAAAAAATCAACAGAGTACTGTCATTTCGAGTACTCGTCATTGCAACGGCAGCAAGGCAAAACTTTCAAAATTGCCGTGACCAGGATTCGAACCTGGGTTATTGCGGCCACAACGCAATGTCCTAACCACTAGACGATCACGGCCATGGCCACGGAGGCGCACGCGAAGGCAGCTGGCTCGAATGCAAGTGGCGATACCCAGCAAAGCCTAGGCCAAGGTGTACGCCACAGCAGTGTCAGACACGGTCTCCATCACATGTATACGAGCAAATGAACGTGCCTGCGCTGTCAGGACACTAACTACAGTGGTTAGCTGCATTCACCTCCGTGGCAATGTCTTGCAGTCCTCCAAGCCTCTTGACTACAGGTACCGGTATGTGGCTCGATAACAAGTGGATAGACGCCGCATCTCTCTCGCCGTCAGGTGTTGCCGCGAGTCATACTTAACGTAGCTTTCTGCACGCGTCAGCGTAGCGTCAGTCGAGCAAAGTCGAGACAAGTCGCATAAGAGGAGCAATAAAAACGCGCAATTCCGGTACCGGGAATCGAACCCGGGCCTCCTGGGTGAGAGCCAGGTATCCTAGCCACTAGACCACACCGGATAACGACGGCAGTGCTCTTTCCAGCGAACGCAGCAGCCACCCACGGTTGACTGACGACAACTGTAAAAAATCCACTCTCTCGCGTTATAGAACGGCGTGCTCCGGACGCATTTCGTGGAGACGAACGCCAGCAATGATGAGAGCAAAAGGTGCCTGAAAATCCTGTCGTTGCACCACGCACTGTTCTACGACAATTCACCAAGCAGACGCTCACGCCTTGTTGTGCTGTTTCCTTTGCGGGCAATGAGTGCATCTGCCTTCGACACAGGAAACATTACACGTTTGGCAGCTGTGGGATTCGAACCCACGCCTCCGAAGAGAATGGTGCCTGAAACCAGCGCCTTAGACCGCTCGGCCACGCTACCTACACAACACGCGCGTCACAAGAGCTGCGTCCCACTCCACGAGAACACACCGCAACGGCACAAAAATGAGACGTAAAAAGTGGCAACGGTGGGATTCGAACCCACGCCTCCGAAGAGACTGGTGCCTAAAACCAGCGCCTTAGACCGCTCGGCCACGTTACCGTTGGGGCAGCAGCGGCAAAACGTTTCCTTTGTACTACAAAGATCACTTCGAAATGGAAGTATCTTGGCAATCGCCGTGCCATGTATTTCCACTGCTCTCCCACTGGAAGCGTCTCTTTAGGCCATCCACAGCAAGAAAAAGCCGTGCCCGCCGTATGGTAGCGACGCCACTTGTCTGTAGCTGTCGCAGTTAAGGAGACAGCGTCAAGAGACGTTTTCGTACCGTGACCAGGTTTCGAACCTGGGCCTTCCGTAACCACTAAAGTATCGTAGCTGTAACTGTCAGGCGGAGCTAGAATGCTCCATGTATCAAACATATGTGAGCTCAAGGAGGTTACACTTGAAGAAAAAGCGCCAGGTTAACGCGATCACAGCAAAACCGCCGGCAGCTACGGGATTCGAAACCGCGCCTACAGAGATACTGGTGCCTTAAACCAGCGCCTTAAAGCGCTCGGCCACGCTACATGCGCTGCTTGGTGCGCCAGTGTTCCTAGCATTTGTACAAACAGTGCACGCCACAGCTTCCTGTTCTGCTGGGACTGGCTGCTCATCCATCGCACTTCAAACAACTGCCCTTTTCGACTACAGAGAGCAGCGGACGTCTGCGCTCTGGGAGGCGACATTACGTGTTGGGGATGAAGTGGTAGTGCAAACTGCGGCCTGCGGAACACGAGTGAAAAAATCAACAGAGTACTGTCATTTCGAGTACTCGTCATTGCAACGGCAGCAAGGCAAAACTTTCAAAATTGCCGTGACCAGGATTCGAACCTGGGTTATTGCGGCCACAACGCAATGTCCTAACCACTAGACGATCACGGCCATGGCCACGGAGGCGCACGCGAAGGCAGCTGGCTCGAATGCAAGTGGCGATACCCAGCAAAGCCTAGGCCAAGGTGTACGCCACAGCAGTGTCAGACACGGTCTCCATCACATGTATACGAGCAAATGAACGTGCCTGCGCTGTCAGGACACTAACTACAGTGGTTAGCTGCATTCACCTCCGTGGCAATGTCTTGCAGTCCTCCAAGCCTCTTGACTACAGGTACCGGTATGTGGCTCGATAACAAGTGGATAGACGCCGCATCTCTCTCGCCGTCAGGTGTTGCCGCGAGTCATACTTAACGTAGCTTTCTGCACGCGTCAGCGTAGCGTCAGTCGAGCAAAGTCGAGACAAGTCGCATAAGAGGAGCAATAAAAACGCGCAATTCCGGTACCGGGAATCGAACCCGGGCCTCCTGGGTGAGAGCCAGGTATCCTAGCCACTAGACCACACCGGATAACGACGGCAGTGCTCTTTCCAGCGAACGCAGCAGCCACCCACGGTTGACTGACGACAACTGTAAAAAATCCACCCTCTCGCGTTATAGAACGGCGTGCTCCGGACGCATTTCGTGGAGACGAACGCCAGCAATGATGAGAGCAAAAGGTGCCTGAAAATCCTGTCGTTGCACCACGCACTGTTCTACGACAATTCACCAAGCAGACGCTCACGCCTTGTTGTGCTGTTTCCTTTGCGGGCAATGAGTGCATCTGCCTTCGACACAGGAAACATTACACGTTTGGCAGCTGTGGGATTCGAACCCACGCCTCCGAAGAGAATGGTGCCTGAAACCAGCGCCTTAGACCGCTCGGCCACGCTACCTACACAACACGCGCGTCACAAGAGCTGCGTCCCACTCCACGAGAACACACCGCAACGGCACAAAAATGAGACGTAAAAAGTGGCAACGGTGGGATTCGAACCCACGCCTCCGAAGAGACTGGTGCCTAAAACCAGCGCCTTAGACCGCTCGGCCACGTTACCGTTGGGGCAGCAGCGGCAAAACGTTTCCTTTGTACTACAAAGATCACTTCGAAATGGAAGTATCTTGGCAATCGCCGTGCCATGTATTTCCACTGCTCTCCCACTGGAAGCGTCTCTTTAGGCCATCCACAGCAAGAAAAAGCCGTGCCCGCCGTATGGTAGCGACGCCACTTGTCTGTAGCTGTCGCAGTTAAGGAGACAGCGTCAAGAGACGTTTTCGTACCGTGACCAGGTTTCGAACCTGGGCCTTCCGTAACCACTAAAGTATCGTAGCTGTAACTGTCAGGCGGAGCTAGAATGCTCCATGTATCAAACATATGTGAGCTCAAGGAGGTTACACTTGAAGAAAAAGCGCCAGGTTAACGCGATCACAGCAAAACCGCCGGCAGCTACGGGATTCGAAACCGCGCCTACAGAGATACTGGTGCCTTAAACCAGCGCCTTAAAGCGCTCGGCCACGCTACATGCGCTGCTTGGTGCGCCAGTGTTCCTAGCATTTGTACAAACAGTGCACGCCACAGCTTCCTGTTCTGCTGGGACTGGCTGCTCATCCATCGCACTTCAAACAACTGCCCTTTTCGACTACAGAGAGCAGCGGACGTCTGCGCTCTGGGAGGCGACATTACGTGTTGGGGATGAAGTGGTAGTGCAAACTGCGGCCTGCGGAACACGAGTGAAAAAATCAACAGAGTACTGTCATTTCGAGTACTCGTCATTGCAACGGCAGCAAGGCAAAACTTTCAAAATTGCCGTGACCAGGATTCGAACCTGGGTTATTGCGGCCACAACGCAATGTCCTAACCACTAGACGATCACGGCCATGGCCACGGAGGCGCACGCGAAGGCAGCTGGCTCGAATGCAAGTGGCGATACCCAGCAAAGCCTAGGCCAAGGTGTACGCCACAGCAGTGTCAGACACGGTCTCCATCACATGTATACGAGCAAATGAACGTGCCTGCGCTGTCAGGACACTAACTACAGTGGTTAGCTGCATTCACCTCCGTGGCAATGTCTTGCAGTCCTCCAAGCCTCTTGACTACAGGTACCGGTATGTGGCTCGATAACAAGTGGATAGACGCCGCATCTCTCTCGCCGTCAGGTGTTGCCGCGAGTCATACTTAACGTAGCTTTCTGCACGCGTCAGCGTAGCGTCAGTCGAGCAAAGTCGAGACAAGTCGCATAAGAGGAGCAATAAAAACGCGCAATTCCGGTACCGGGAATCGAACCCGGGCCTCCTGGGTGAGAGCCAGGTATCCTAGCCACTAGACCACACCGGATAACGACGGCAGTGCTCTTTCCAGCGAACGCAGCAGCCACCCACGGTTGACTGACGACAACTGTAAAAAATCCACTCTCTCGCGTTATAGAACGGCGTGCTCCGGACGCATTTCGTGGAGACGAACGCCAGCAATGATGAGAGCAAAAGGTGCCTGAAAATCCTGTCGTTGCACCACGCACTGTTCTACGACAATTCACCAAGCAGACGCTCACGCCTTGTTGTGCTGTTTCCTTTGCGGGCAATGAGTGCATCTGCCTTCGACACAGGAAACATTACACGTTTGGCAGCTGTGGGATTCGAACCCACGCCTCCGAAGAGAATGGTGCCTGAAACCAGCGCCTTAGACCGCTCGGCCACGCTACCTACACAACACGCGCGTCACAAGAGCTGCGTCCCACTCCACGAGAACACACCGCAACGGCACAAAAATGAGACGTAAAAAGTGGCAACGGTGGGATTCGAACCCACGCCTCCGAAGAGACTGGTGCCTAAAACCAGCGCCTTAGACCGCTCGGCCACGTTACCGTTGGGGCAGCAGCGGCAAAACGTTTCCTTTGTACTACAAAGATCACTTCGAAATGGAAGTATCTTGGCAATCGCCGTGCCATGTATTTCCACTGCTCTCCCACTGGAAGCGTCTCTTTAGGCCATCCACAGCAAGAAAAAGCCGTGCCCGCCGTATGGTAGCGACGCCACTTGTCTGTAGCTGTCGCAGTTAAGGAGACAGCGTCAAGAGACGTTTTCGTACCGTGACCAGGTTTCGAACCTGGGCCTTCCGTAACCACTAAAGTATCGTAGCTGTAACTGTCAGGCGGAGCTAGAATGCTCCATGTATCAAACATATGTGAGCTCAAGGAGGTTACACTTGAAGAAAAAGCGCCAGGTTAACGCGATCACAGCAAAACCGCCGGCAGCTACGGGATTCGAAACCGCGCCTACAGAGATACTGGTGCCTTAAACCAGCGCCTTAAAGCGCTCGGCCACGCTACATGCGCTGCTTGGTGCGCCAGTGTTCCTAGCATTTGTACAAACAGTGCACGCCACAGCTTCCTGTTCTGCTGGGACTGGCTGCTCATCCATCGCACTTCAAACAACTGCCCTTTTCGACTACAGAGAGCAGCGGACGTCTGCGCTCTGGGAGGCGACATTACGTGTTGGGGATGAAGTGGTAGTGCAAACTGCGGCCTGCGGAACACGAGTGAAAAAATCAACAGAGTACTGTCATTTCGAGTACTCGTCATTGCAACGGCAGCAAGGCAAAACTTTCAAAATTGCCGTGACCAGGATTCGAACCTGGGTTATTGCGGCCACAACGCAATGTCCTAACCACTAGACGATCACGGCCATGGCCACGGAGGCGCACGCGAAGGCAGCTGGCTCGAATGCAAGTGGCGATACCCAGCAAAGCCTAGGCCAAGGTGTACGCCACAGCAGTGTCAGACACGGTCTCCATCACATGTATACGAGCAAATGAACGTGCCTGCGCTGTCAGGACACTAACTACAGTGGTTAGCTGCATTCACCTCCGTGGCAATGTCTTGCAGTCCTCCAAGCCTCTTGACTACAGGTACCGGTATGTGGCTCGATAACAAGTGGATAGACGCCGCATCTCTCTCGCCGTCAGGTGTTGCCGCGAGTCATACTTAACGTAGCTTTCTGCACGCGTCAGCGTAGCGTCAGTCGAGCAAAGTCGAGACAAGTCGCATAAGAGGAGCAATAAAAACGCGCAATTCCGGTACCGGGAATCGAACCCGGGCCTCCTGGGTGAGAGCCAGGTATCCTAGCCACTAGACCACACCGGATAACGACGGCAGTGCTCTTTCCAGCGAACGCAGCAGCCACCCACGGTTGACTGACGACAACTGTAAAAAATCCACCCTCTCGCGTTATAGAACGGCGTGCTCCGGACGCATTTCGTGGAGACGAACGCCAGCAATGATGAGAGCAAAAGGTGCCTGAAAATCCTGTCGTTGCACCACGCACTGTTCTACGACAATTCACCAAGCAGACGCTCACGCCTTGTTGTGCTGTTTCCTTTGCGGGCAATGAGTGCATCTGCCTTCGACACAGGAAACATTACACGTTTGGCAGCTGTGGGATTCGAACCCACGCCTCCGAAGAGAATGGTGCCTGAAACCAGCGCCTTAGACCGCTCGGCCACGCTACCTACACAACACGCGCGTCACAAGAGCTGCGTCCCACTCCACGAGAACACACCGCAACGGCACAAAAATGAGACGTAAAAAGTGGCAACGGTGGGATTCGAACCCACGCCTCCGAAGAGACTGGTGCCTAAAACCAGCGCCTTAGACCGCTCGGCCACGTTACCGTTGGGGCAGCAGCGGCAAAACGTTTCCTTTGTACTACAAAGATCACTTCGAAATGGAAGTATCTTGGCAATCGCCGTGCCATGTATTTCCACTGCTCTCCCACTGGAAGCGTCTCTTTAGGCCATCCACAGCAAGAAAAAGCCGTGCCCGCCGTATGGTAGCGACGCCACTTGTCTGTAGCTGTCGCAGTTAAGGAGACAGCGTCAAGAGACGTTTTCGTACCGTGACCAGGTTTCGAACCTGGGCCTTCCGTAACCACTAAAGTATCGTAGCTGTAACTGTCAGGCGGAGCTAGAATGCTCCATGTATCAAACATATGTGAGCTCAAGGAGGTTACACTTGAAGAAAAAGCGCCAGGTTAACGCGATCACAGCAAAACCGCCGGCAGCTACGGGATTCGAAACCGCGCCTACAGAGATACTGGTGCCTTAAACCAGCGCCTTAAAGCGCTCGGCCACGCTACATGCGCTGCTTGGTGCGCCAGTGTTCCTAGCATTTGTACAAACAGTGCACGCCACAGCTTCCTGTTCTGCTGGGACTGGCTGCTCATCCATCGCACTTCAAACAACTGCCCTTTTCGACTACAGAGAGCAGCGGACGTCTGCGCTCTGGGAGGCGACATTACGTGTTGGGGATGAAGTGGTAGTGCAAACTGCGGCCTGCGGAACACGAGTGAAAAAATCAACAGAGTACTGTCATTTCGAGTACTCGTCATTGCAACGGCAGCAAGGCAAAACTTTCAAAATTGCCGTGACCAGGATTCGAACCTGGGTTATTGCGGCCACAACGCAATGTCCTAACCACTAGACGATCACGGCCATGGCCACGGAGGCGCACGCGAAGGCAGCTGGCTCGAATGCAAGTGGCGATACCCAGCAAAGCCTAGGCCAAGGTGTACGCCACAGCAGTGTCAGACACGGTCTCCATCACATGTATACGAGCAAATGAACGTGCCTGCGCTGTCAGGACACTAACTACAGTGGTTAGCTGCATTCACCTCCGTGGCAATGTCTTGCAGTCCTCCAAGCCTCTTGACTACAGGTACCGGTATGTGGCTCGATAACAAGTGGATAGACGCCGCATCTCTCTCGCCGTCAGGTGTTGCCGCGAGTCATACTTAACGTAGCTTTCTGCACGCGTCAGCGTAGCGTCAGTCGAGCAAAGTCGAGACAAGTCGCATAAGAGGAGCAATAAAAACGCGCAATTCCGGTACCGGGAATCGAACCCGGGCCTCCTGGGTGAGAGCCAGGTATCCTAGCCACTAGACCACACCGGATAACGACGGCAGTGCTCTTTCCAGCGAACGCAGCAGCCACCCACGGTTGACTGACGACAACTGTAAAAAATCCACCCTCTCGCGTTATAGAACGGCGTGCTCCGGACGCATTTCGTGGAGACGAACGCCAGCAATGATGAGAGCAAAAGGTGCCTGAAAATCCTGTCGTTGCACCACGCACTGTTCTACGACAATTCACCAAGCAGACGCTCACGCCTTGTTGTGCTGTTTCCTTTGCGGGCAATGAGTGCATCTGCCTTCGACACAGGAAACATTACACGTTTGGCAGCTGTGGGATTCGAACCCACGCCTCCGAAGAGAATGGTGCCTGAAACCAGCGCCTTAGACCGCTCGGCCACGCTACCTACACAACACGCGCGTCACAAGAGCTGCGTCCCACTCCACGAGAACACACCGCAACGGCACAAAAATGAGACGTAAAAAGTGGCAACTTTTTTTTTTTTTTTTTGTTTTTTTTTTTCTTTATTTTTTTTTTTTTTTTTTTTTTTTTTTTTTTTTTTCTTTTTTTTTTTTTTTTTTTCTTTTTTTTTTTTTTTTATTTTTTTTTTTTTTTTTTTTTTTTTTTTTTTTTTTTTTTTTTTTGTTTTTTTTTTTTTTTTTTTTTTTTTTTTCGGGCCTCCCAACTCCCCTTATAGCCCGGCCTTGCGCTCTCCAAGTTTGCCTTCTTCGGCGAGCTTCATCAGCTATAAATAAACGGTGCTGCTTGCAAACAGAAAAGACGAATTGTTGCACTGCCCATTCAGTTGAAAACCGTAAACTTCTCGGTATGGTTCCTTGGAAGACGTTGGTGTTCAAGATGAAGTGATGAAATCGGAGATACGGGATTGCTGCGAGGAAAGTTTCTTGTGGCTGTCCACCGCTAGTGAAGCATCAAAGGAAAACTAAAATCCTCTTGAAGTGAAAGTGCAGGCCTATATTGACAGCTAAGCAGTCGCTTCGCGCCTTCACGCCTTAAAATAAAAAATGAAAGAATAACAGCGCATCAGGCGCTTGACACCGAAACTCAATAAAAAAGAATAAAATTTAAAAAAAAAGAAGAAAAAGCAATGACTGCCTGAGTTAGTCCACTCAGTCACAGGGAAGGAACACCCTTCATACGTCCCATTATATTATGTTCAAAATGCTTCGTGGCGGCCATTAAAATGGGTAATGAAAAAAGGCACAAAAAGTAAAATAATCGACACATATCAAAGGAATGAATATACTCCCGAACTTTCCGAACTGTCCGGCGGATAAAGGGAAGTAAAACACAATCCTCCCCGACGTGTTTTAAAAAGAAAGTAAAAAATCCTCTGTTCTTAAAAACCAAACAATATCCGTGGCAGCGGCGTGCGCAACGCACCCGTGAATGTACGCCGATAACGGAGGAACCAGACGGTATAAAAAAAATGAATGAAAAACAGAAAGAAATCACTAAATGACAGCAAAACACAAACACACACGAACACAGGATAAAACTGTGTTAAACTTTTCGTCGTAATTTCCACATTGCAGTTCTGCACAAGCGTAAGCATCGTACTTGTTATGATTCACTGTTCCTGTAGCATCAATTTGCATTAACTATGTATCCGGACCCGGAGACAATGCAAAACACAGAAGTAAAGAAAAGTTGCAGCAGTGAAGTGTTGATTACAACAGTTTGTCGTGGGCAAATGCAAGTGCAATTTGCAGAAAATTGGCAAAGATTTTGGCATAGTCTTTCCTGGTTTTAGTGAGGTCATGTTGCGTGGATAAATAAACCAGATAGGCATAGTCGTCCGTAAGTCGCAATTGCAGGAGGGCGAACACAGTGTGAGCCACGATCCATGCAGTGGCGGCACGCTTCGTATGCGGATATGGGTTGAAGTCCGGGATCAATGCCGTGTCCGCAGAAAAAGCGGCAGCGCTGGTCCGGTTGATAAGTGCGAGCATCCTGGCGGCAATGTTCCAAAGCGACAGTGACCTTAGGCACACGAAACGATGTTCTAAGGTGTCGTCTTGGCGACAGTCTTCACACAAGCTCGATGGAGATAAGTGAATGCGGCGCAGCTTTTCGTTGGTGGGAAGAATTCTGTTAACCACTTGGTACCAAAAGCTGCTGACGTCCGCTGACAGGAAGGGAGCGTGAACGTGAGCCCACGCCGTCCTCCACGCAGATCGCGGGTAGCGCGCCTCCATCTTATTACCGACTGGCCGTCCTCTTAGTCCCTGGTAGACACGTTTCACAGTCCGTGTTCGATAGTCGAGTACATCGGCGGCAAGATAACTTTTTTGAATGTAGTATTCTCGAACATAACGCAGCTGAAACGGTATTGCAGTCGGGTCGAGAGGTGCCGCTTCAGATAGAGGCCGATGAATAGCGAACAGAACAGCTGTGGGGCTCGACGGATCCTGTTCAATGGTGACGCTCGTCCGATGAAGGAGCAACGCTGCGGCTTTCATAGCAAAATGAATGAGGCCGAGTCCACCCTGTTCGCGCGGCAAAGTACATGTTTCGTAAGACACCTTGAAAATATGTCCCCGCCACAATAGCCAATAGACTGCCTGTGTTATGGCTCTGCCCAAATTCTTGGGTACCTGAAATAACTGTGCGAGGTACCAGGCTTTGCTGAGCAAGAAAACATTTATTAAAATCACCCGCTGTGTTAATGCGAGGGTGCGAGTAGCGGACAGGCTAGCCATAGCTCGTATGCCATTTAAGACAATACGCCAGTTGTAGGACGCAGTCTGTAACAGATTGGCTTGAAAGCGAACTCCCAAAATTTTGTGTTCCTGCTTTACTGTAAACCATGGGCGTTTGAAGCCACGTGTCGCTGCATAAATAGGAAGAAAAACCGTCTTACGGGTATTGATGCTCGCACCGGATGCACGTTCATACTGTGTAAGAACTGCGCGTATTGTAGCAAAGTCGGTAGCCGAGGACACCAAGAGGCCAAGGTCGTCAGCATAAGCGCGACAAACGTGCTTCTCATTCCCAATACGTATTCCCCTACAAACACTGTGCAATTTACGCAACAAAGGATCTAAGGAAATAGCGTAAAGCGCCATTGACAGAGGGCACCCTTGTTTGACTGAACAGCAGAGCGGAACAGGTTCCGATAAAAGTCCATTGATACTAATCCGTGAGGTGGAATTTTTGAAAAGGTTAAAAATCATAGTTATATACTTTACACCGAAACCAAACTTCTGGAGCACTCGCCGGAGATATAGGTGGCTAACTCTGTCAAAAGCCATTGCAAAATCGATGGATAAAATGCCAAAAGGAATCCTATTCGTCGAAGCATAGGCAATGGCATCTCGGTATGTCGACACAGCACCATAGAGAGTGCGGTTCGGCACTGCACAGTATTGAAAGGGACTAATCAGTTTTTTCATGACCAGCTTCAAGCGGGAGGAGACACATTTGGTGAAGAGTTTGTAATCACCATTAAGAAGGGTGATTGGTCTAAGATTGCACAGTTGCCTGGTGACCGGAACCTTTGGAACCAAGACCACAATACCTTCCAGGAAGGACGCAGGGACATCCACACCAGTTAAAATTTCATTAAAAACGTCAGTCAGGGCAGAGCCAAACAAGTGCCAAAAATGCAGATAAAATTCCGGTGGCAACCCATCAGCGCCCGGTGATTTGTTCTGGGAACACAGTTTTAAGACATCACCCACTTCGTCCACGGTAAAGTTGTCTGTGAGGCGACGGCGATCCGCTACGGATAAGACGTATGGAACGTCGTGGAGAAGCTCGGAAATCGCGGCAGCATCAGTGTATTTCTCACTGAAAAGTTCCATGAAGTGACGGTGGGCCTCGGCAAGAATTGCCGCCTGGTTATCAAGCCGCGCACCGTCAGCTGATTCCAGCTCTGTGACGTAACGTCGCTTTGCGCGCCGGCGTTCGCGCAGCTGATGAAACACGGAAGGCGCTTCATCAGCCAGCGCCCCGGGGGCTCGGCTCCGTACGACAGATCCGCGCAACGATTCCCTTTTCAAATCCAGAAGACGGAGTTTTATACGCCGAATTGTCGCCATCCGAAGAGCGGGATTGTTTGTGTGCAGGTGGATGGCATCATTTAAACAGCTCTCGTAAAATTGCAATGTAGAACGCTCCCAGTGAGCAACATCCTGACTGAATTCCAGGATCGCCTTGCGTAATGCCGGCTTAACAAATTCTACCCACCAAGACAAAGTGGAGGCATATAGACCGCGATATTTTAGCACCCTCTGCCATACACGCACGATAACCGGCGCAAAATGTGGGTGTGAGAGATGTCGCACATTAAACTTCCATAATCGACTTGCGCGGGGTTGATCCGCCAATAGAGAATGAAAGCGGCAGACATACGCACAATGATCGGAAAAAATCACGGGGTGAACAGAGGAGTCCGTAAGACAGTGCTGTTTATCACGAGAAACGTAAATCCTATCGAGCCGACTTCTTCCCGTGGGATAAAAGAAAGTAAAGCCCACGGCCCGCGGGTGTAAATAACACCACGAGTCAATTAAATTCATCTCAGTAACGAGCGTCTGTAATTCTAGGCACTTATATGGCCGTGGCTCCTGATCTCTATCGTCCAGCACGCAATTAAAATCGCCGCCCATGACTAAAGGCAGGTGGGGGCCCTGTAAAAGGTGACAAATGTCACTGCTATAAAACACACGGCGACGTGGCTGCCCGTCGGCACCAGAAGGGGCGTACACGTTAATATATCTTACGTTGTTGATCGTGCAAGCTACACCACGACCGTTAGGAATTGTAGCGACATTACTATAGTCATGACCAACACGAATTAAAATGGCAGTACCACAATTACACTCGACATCAAAGTTCAAGAGTACTTGATAGCCCGGAATGGAGTGAAGTAGATCTATCACAACCTCCTGCAAAAACACTACGTCAGCAGCAATGTAATTTATAAAACCCACAAAACTTGCAAACTTCACTGGCGACTCCAATTTATTAAGATTAATAGTAGCGACAACTGATGGAGGACGTGCTACCATAGACAACAGGGAAAAACAAATAAAACAAATTAGACGGCAGGAGTGGACCCACCCTCCTCCTCCATATCGTCTGCCCAGTCACAACGTTCAGACGGTGCAGCTGAAGTAGGCGGTTCGTGTGTGGGAGGTACAGACGCGGAATCCTGCGAAAGGGGACGCGTGCGACGCTGGGGGGTGTCTTCCGCCTTACGCTTAACCGAAAGTTGTGCCGGGTTCGTTGCCTGAGACGTCGTAGTGTCCATTGCAAGAGTTACATCAGAGTGGTGCAACATTTCCTTTAACTGCTGTACAACCTGTTCCCGCCTGTCGGCCGACACACTTGTCGTAGGCGCTGGCTGACTGCTCGCCACAGGACGCTGTGGACGACGCCCCCCCGCAACCGACGGCCGAGATTCGACTACGGGGCGAGGCAAGGGCTTATGCGCCGGCTTTTGCACAGATTTTTGTTTTTGTTTTGACTTCGGACGGGGAACCTGCTTCCATTCCGGAGACGGGCTGCGTTCTCCGCGAGAAAAAGACCGTGTGTCTAAAATCCGCGAGCTACTGGCACTGCGGAAGCGGTCAGTATTGCCACGCCTGTCTGAAACACTTTCACGCCTGGGCTTTGGTTCCTGTGAGGCAGGAACCGCGTCCGGAAACCCGTGAGGTACGGAAGTGGACGGTGACGAATCCACTACAGCAACAGGGGGGGTAACCACCTGAACGGGTTCTGATCCGGTCCGTTCCGGAGCTTCAGGCACAGCCGGAGGCGGAATCGGTACAGTAGCGGCGGGAACTGACTGAGAAAGTACGGACAAGGATTGAACAGTATCAGAACCGGTGGCAGTGGCATCGACATCCATCGCGACCGCAGCAACTAACGGCGTTTCCGTTTCCGCGGAACGTGCCGGTGAACGGGGAACACCTAACAACACGGCCGCGTACGACGCGTCGTCATCTTGCCCACGGGGCGGTAGCTGCACAGGGCGCCTACGCCTAGGACAATTTTGTCTAAAATGGTCTGTGGCATTGCAATAGGAACACGTTTGCGGCTGACCACTATACGAAATAAAAGCCCGGTGGCCGGCCATAACCAAAAACGAGGGAACGTGCTTCCTCACAATCATCTTTACACTGCGGATACCGTTCTCAACCTGATATATATAAGCGGACGACCACTTTTCTTTTGTAATCGACAAAACTGTGCCATAAGGCATAAGGCTACGAGCGATTGTCTCATTCCTAGTCTCAAACGGCAGATTGAATACCCGAACATTTCGAATACCGAATCCAGCGTTCGACAAAGTCACATTGCTAATTGTCCCATCAGAGTGTTTGAATTTACGTACGCCACCATTTTCACTGACAAGAGCATCACACAATTCCGGACATTTCAATTTTACGAACAAAGAGTTCAGGAACGCGTCTAATTGCAATCCTAGCACTTCACTTTCAGGAATTTGCAAATCATTTTTCATCCACGAATGAATTTCGAAAGCAGACGGTCGGGTTACGTTTCTATCAAATTCGCACTGGATATTATTTTCTCGGTCTTCAGAATCCATGTTAACTTACAGTTCAGCTGACTACAGCAGCGAAGAAACAGTCACCGCGAAGAACCGTCGCCGACTGCGAAGCACACGTAAACACCGCCCGACACGCCGGAGCGAGCGCGCGATGTGTTCGGGCCCACGACTCCGAAGAGACTGGTGCCTAAAACCAGCGCCTTAGACCGCTCGGCCACGTTACCGTTGGGGCAGCAGCGGCAAAACGTTTCCTTTGTACTACAAAGATCACTTCGAAATGGAAGTATCTTGGCAATCGCCGTGCCATGTATTTCCACTGCTCTCCCACTGGAAGCGTCTCTTTAGGCCATCCACAGCAAGAAAAAGCCGTGCCCGCCGTATGGTAGCGACGCCACTTGTCTGTAGCTGTCGCAGTTAAGGAGACAGCGTCAAGAGACGTTTTCGTACCGTGACCAGGTTTCGAACCTGGGCCTTCCGTAACCACTAAAGTATCGTAGCTGTAACTGTCAGGCGGAGCTAGAATGCTCCATGTATCAAACATATGTGAGCTCAAGGAGGTTACACTTGAAGAAAAAGCGCCAGGTTAACGCGATCACAGCAAAACCGCCGGCAGCTACGGGATTCGAAACCGCGCCTACAGAGATACTGGTGCCTTAAACCAGCGCCTTAAAGCGCTCGGCCACGCTACATGCGCTGCTTGGTGCGCCAGTGTTCCTAGCATTTGTACAAACAGTGCACGCCACAGCTTCCTGTTCTGCTGGGACTGGCTGCTCATCCATCGCACTTCAAACAACTGCCCTTTTCGACTACAGAGAGCAGCGGACGTCTGCGCTCTGGGAGGCGACATTACGTGTTGGGGATGAAGTGGTAGTGCAAACTGCGGCCTGCGGAACACGAGTGAAAAAATCAACAGAGTACTGTCATTTCGAGTACTCGTCATTGCAACGGCAGCAAGGCAAAACTTTCAAAATTGCCGTGACCAGGATTCGAACCTGGGTTATTGCGGCCACAACGCAATGTCCTAACCACTAGACGATCACGGCCATGGCCACGGAGGCGCACGCGAAGGCAGCTGGCTCGAATGCAAGTGGCGATACCCAGCAAAGCCTAGGCCAAGGTGTACGCCACAGCAGTGTCAGACACGGTCTCCATCACATGTATACGAGCAAATGAACGTGCCTGCGCTGTCAGGACACTAACTACAGTGGTTAGCTGCATTCACCTCCGTGGCAATGTCTTGCAGTCCTCCAAGCCTCTTGACTACAGGTACCGGTATGTGGCTCGATAACAAGTGGATAGACGCCGCATCTCTCTCGCCGTCAGGTGTTGCCGCGAGTCATACTTAACGTAGCTTTCTGCACGCGTCAGCGTAGCGTCAGTCGAGCAAAGTCGAGACAAGTCGCATAAGAGGAGCAATAAAAACGCGCAATTCCGGTACCGGGAATCGAACCCGGGCCTCCTGGGTGAGAGCCAGGTATCCTAGCCACTAGACCACACCGGATAACGACGGCAGTGCTCTTTCCAGCGAACGCAGCAGCCACCCACGGTTGACTGACGACAACTGTAAAAAATCCACTCTCTCGCGTTATAGAACGGCGTGCTCCGGACGCATTTCGTGGAGACGAACGCCAGCAATGATGAGAGCAAAAGGTGCCTGAAAATCCTGTCGTTGCACCACGCACTGTTCTACGACAATTCACCAAGCAGACGCTCACGCCTTGTTGTGCTGTTTCCTTTGCGGGCAATGAGTGCATCTGCCTTCGACACAGGAAACATTACACGTTTGGCAGCTGTGGGATTCGAACCCACGCCTCCGAAGAGAATGGTGCCTGAAACCAGCGCCTTAGACCGCTCGGCCACGCTACCTACACAACACGCGCGTCACAAGAGCTGCGTCCCACTCCACGAGAACACACCGCAACGGCACAAAAATGAGACGTAAAAAGTGGCAACGGTGGGATTCGAACCCACGCCTCCGAAGAGACTGGTGCCTAAAACCAGCGCCTTAGACCGCTCGGCCACGTTACCGTTGGGGCAGCAGCGGCAAAACGTTTCCTTTGTACTACAAAGATCACTTCGAAATGGAAGTATCTTGGCAATCGCCGTGCCATGTATTTCCACTGCTCTCCCACTGGAAGCGTCTCTTTAGGCCATCCACAGCAAGAAAAAGCCGTGCCCGCCGTATGGTAGCGACGCCACTTGTCTGTAGCTGTCGCAGTTAAGGAGACAGCGTCAAGAGACGTTTTCGTACCGTGACCAGGTTTCGAACCTGGGCCTTCCGTAACCACTAAAGTATCGTAGCTGTAACTGTCAGGCGGAGCTAGAATGCTCCATGTATCAAACATATGTGAGCTCAAGGAGGTTACACTTGAAGAAAAAGCGCCAGGTTAACGCGATCACAGCAAAACCGCCGGCAGCTACGGGATTCGAAACCGCGCCTACAGAGATACTGGTGCCTTAAACCAGCGCCTTAAAGCGCTCGGCCACGCTACATGCGCTGCTTGGTGCGCCAGTGTTCCTAGCATTTGTACAAACAGTGCACGCCACAGCTTCCTGTTCTGCTGGGACTGGCTGCTCATCCATCGCACTTCAAACAACTGCCCTTTTCGACTACAGAGAGCAGCGGACGTCTGCGCTCTGGGAGGCGACATTACGTGTTGGGGATGAAGTGGTAGTGCAAACTGCGGCCTGCGGAACACGAGTGAAAAAATCAACAGAGTACTGTCATTTCGAGTACTCGTCATTGCAACGGCAGCAAGGCAAAACTTTCAAAATTGCCGTGACCAGGATTCGAACCTGGGTTATTGCGGCCACAACGCAATGTCCTAACCACTAGACGATCACGGCCATGGCCACGGAGGCGCACGCGAAGGCAGCTGGCTCGAATGCAAGTGGCGATACCCAGCAAAGCCTAGGCCAAGGTGTACGCCACAGCAGTGTCAGACACGGTCTCCATCACATGTATACGAGCAAATGAACGTGCCTGCGCTGTCAGGACACTAACTACAGTGGTTAGCTGCATTCACCTCCGTGGCAATGTCTTGCAGTCCTCCAAGCCTCTTGACTACAGGTACCGGTATGTGGCTCGATAACAAGTGGATAGACGCCGCATCTCTCTCGCCGTCAGGTGTTGCCGCGAGTCATACTTAACGTAGCTTTCTGCACGCGTCAGCGTAGCGTCAGTCGAGCAAAGTCGAGACAAGTCGCATAAGAGGAGCAATAAAAACGCGCAATTCCGGTACCGGGAATCGAACCCGGGCCTCCTGGGTGAGAGCCAGGTATCCTAGCCACTAGACCACACCGGATAACGACGGCAGTGCTCTTTCCAGCGAACGCAGCAGCCACCCACGGTTGACTGACGACAACTGTAAAAAATCCACCCTCTCGCGTTATAGAACGGCGTGCTCCGGACGCATTTCGTGGAGACGAACGCCAGCAATGATGAGAGCAAAAGGTGCCTGAAAATCCTGTCGTTGCACCACGCACTGTTCTACGACAATTCACCAAGCAGACGCTCACGCCTTGTTGTGCTGTTTCCTTTGCGGGCAATGAGTGCATCTGCCTTCGACACAGGAAACATTACACGTTTGGCAGCTGTGGGATTCGAACCCACGCCTCCGAAGAGAATGGTGCCTGAAACCAGCGCCTTAGACCGCTCGGCCACGCTACCTACACAACACGCGCGTCACAAGAGCTGCGTCCCACTCCACGAGAACACACCGCAACGGCACAAAAATGAGACGTAAAAAGTGGCAACGGTGGGATTCGAACCCACGCCTCCGAAGAGACTGGTGCCTAAAACCAGCGCCTTAGACCGCTCGGCCACGTTACCGTTGGGGCAGCAGCGGCAAAACGTTTCCTTTGTACTACAAAGATCACTTCGAAATGGAAGTATCTTGGCAATCGCCGTGCCATGTATTTCCACTGCTCTCCCACTGGAAGCGTCTCTTTAGGCCATCCACAGCAAGAAAAAGCCGTGCCCGCCGTATGGTAGCGACGCCACTTGTCTGTAGCTGTCGCAGTTAAGGAGACAGCGTCAAGAGACGTTTTCGTACCGTGACCAGGTTTCGAACCTGGGCCTTCCGTAACCACTAAAGTATCGTAGCTGTAACTGTCAGGCGGAGCTAGAATGCTCCATGTATCAAACATATGTGAGCTCAAGGAGGTTACACTTGAAGAAAAAGCGCCAGGTTAACGCGATCACAGCAAAACCGCCGGCAGCTACGGGATTCGAAACCGCGCCTACAGAGATACTGGTGCCTTAAACCAGCGCCTTAAAGCGCTCGGCCACGCTACATGCGCTGCTTGGTGCGCCAGTGTTCCTAGCATTTGTACAAACAGTGCACGCCACAGCTTCCTGTTCTGCTGGGACTGGCTGCTCATCCATCGCACTTCAAACAACTGCCCTTTTCGACTACAGAGAGCAGCGGACGTCTGCGCTCTGGGAGGCGACATTACGTGTTGGGGATGAAGTGGTAGTGCAAACTGCGGCCTGCGGAACACGAGTGAAAAAATCAACAGAGTACTGTCATTTCGAGTACTCGTCATTGCAACGGCAGCAAGGCAAAACTTTCAAAATTGCCGTGACCAGGATTCGAACCTGGGTTATTGCGGCCACAACGCAATGTCCTAACCACTAGACGATCACGGCCATGGCCACGGAGGCGCACGCGAAGGCAGCTGGCTCGAATGCAAGTGGCGATACCCAGCAAAGCCTAGGCCAAGGTGTACGCCACAGCAGTGTCAGACACGGTCTCCATCACATGTATACGAGCAAATGAACGTGCCTGCGCTGTCAGGACACTAACTACAGTGGTTAGCTGCATTCACCTCCGTGGCAATGTCTTGCAGTCCTCCAAGCCTCTTGACTACAGGTACCGGTATGTGGCTCGATAACAAGTGGATAGACGCCGCATCTCTCTCGCCGTCAGGTGTTGCCGCGAGTCATACTTAACGTAGCTTTCTGCACGCGTCAGCGTAGCGTCAGTCGAGCAAAGTCGAGACAAGTCGCATAAGAGGAGCAATAAAAACGCGCAATTCCGGTACCGGGAATCGAACCCGGGCCTCCTGGGTGAGAGCCAGGTATCCTAGCCACTAGACCACACCGGATAACGACGGCAGTGCTCTTTCCAGCGAACGCAGCAGCCACCCACGGTTGACTGACGACAACTGTAAAAAATCCACTCTCTCGCGTTATAGAACGGCGTGCTCCGGACGCATTTCGTGGAGACGAACGCCAGCAATGATGAGAGCAAAAGGTGCCTGAAAATCCTGTCGTTGCACCACGCACTGTTCTACGACAATTCACCAAGCAGACGCTCACGCCTTGTTGTGCTGTTTCCTTTGCGGGCAATGAGTGCATCTGCCTTCGACACAGGAAACATTACACGTTTGGCAGCTGTGGGATTCGAACCCACGCCTCCGAAGAGAATGGTGCCTGAAACCAGCGCCTTAGACCGCTCGGCCACGCTACCTACACAACACGCGCGTCACAAGAGCTGCGTCCCACTCCACGAGAACACACCGCAACGGCACAAAAATGAGACGTAAAAAGTGGCAACGGTGGGATTCGAACCCACGCCTCCGAAGAGACTGGTGCCTAAAACCAGCGCCTTAGACCGCTCGGCCACGTTACCGTTGGGGCAGCAGCGGCAAAACGTTTCCTTTGTACTACAAAGATCACTTCGAAATGGAAGTATCTTGGCAATCGCCGTGCCATGTATTTCCACTGCTCTCCCACTGGAAGCGTCTCTTTAGGCCATCCACAGCAAGAAAAAGCCGTGCCCGCCGTATGGTAGCGACGCCACTTGTCTGTAGCTGTCGCAGTTAAGGAGACAGCGTCAAGAGACGTTTTCGTACCGTGACCAGGTTTCGAACCTGGGCCTTCCGTAACCACTAAAGTATCGTAGCTGTAACTGTCAGGCGGAGCTAGAATGCTCCATGTATCAAACATATGTGAGCTCAAGGAGGTTACACTTGAAGAAAAAGCGCCAGGTTAACGCGATCACAGCAAAACCGCCGGCAGCTACGGGATTCGAAACCGCGCCTACAGAGATACTGGTGCCTTAAACCAGCGCCTTAAAGCGCTCGGCCACGCTACATGCGCTGCTTGGTGCGCCAGTGTTCCTAGCATTTGTACAAACAGTGCACGCCACAGCTTCCTGTTCTGCTGGGACTGGCTGCTCATCCATCGCACTTCAAACAACTGCCCTTTTCGACTACAGAGAGCAGCGGACGTCTGCGCTCTGGGAGGCGACATTACGTGTTGGGGATGAAGTGGTAGTGCAAACTGCGGCCTGCGGAACACGAGTGAAAAAATCAACAGAGTACTGTCATTTCGAGTACTCGTCATTGCAACGGCAGCAAGGCAAAACTTTCAAAATTGCCGTGACCAGGATTCGAACCTGGGTTATTGCGGCCACAACGCAATGTCCTAACCACTAGACGATCACGGCCATGGCCACGGAGGCGCACGCGAAGGCAGCTGGCTCGAATGCAAGTGGCGATACCCAGCAAAGCCTAGGCCAAGGTGTACGCCACAGCAGTGTCAGACACGGTCTCCATCACATGTATACGAGCAAATGAACGTGCCTGCGCTGTCAGGACACTAACTACAGTGGTTAGCTGCATTCACCTCCGTGGCAATGTCTTGCAGTCCTCCAAGCCTCTTGACTACAGGTACCGGTATGTGGCTCGATAACAAGTGGATAGACGCCGCATCTCTCTCGCCGTCAGGTGTTGCCGCGAGTCATACTTAACGTAGCTTTCTGCACGCGTCAGCGTAGCGTCAGTCGAGCAAAGTCGAGACAAGTCGCATAAGAGGAGCAATAAAAACGCGCAATTCCGGTACCGGGAATCGAACCCGGGCCTCCTGGGTGAGAGCCAGGTATCCTAGCCACTAGACCACACCGGATAACGACGGCAGTGCTCTTTCCAGCGAACGCAGCAGCCACCCACGGTTGACTGACGACAACTGTAAAAAATCCACCCTCTCGCGTTATAGAACGGCGTGCTCCGGACGCATTTCGTGGAGACGAACGCCAGCAATGATGAGAGCAAAAGGTGCCTGAAAATCCTGTCGTTGCACCACGCACTGTTCTACGACAATTCACCAAGCAGACGCTCACGCCTTGTTGTGCTGTTTCCTTTGCGGGCAATGAGTGCATCTGCCTTCGACACAGGAAACATTACACGTTTGGCAGCTGTGGGATTCGAACCCACGCCTCCGAAGAGAATGGTGCCTGAAACCAGCGCCTTAGACCGCTCGGCCACGCTACCTACACAACACGCGCGTCACAAGAGCTGCGTCCCACTCCACGAGAACACACCGCAACGGCACAAAAATGAGACGTAAAAAGTGGCAACGGTGGGATTCGAACCCACGCCTCCGAAGAGACTGGTGCCTAAAACCAGCGCCTTAGACCGCTCGGCCACGTTACCGTTGGGGCAGCAGCGGCAAAACGTTTCCTTTGTACTACAAAGATCACTTCGAAATGGAAGTATCTTGGCAATCGCCGTGCCATGTATTTCCACTGCTCTCCCACTGGAAGCGTCTCTTTAGGCCATCCACAGCAAGAAAAAGCCGTGCCCGCCGTATGGTAGCGACGCCACTTGTCTGTAGCTGTCGCAGTTAAGGAGACAGCGTCAAGAGACGTTTTCGTACCGTGACCAGGTTTCGAACCTGGGCCTTCCGTAACCACTAAAGTATCGTAGCTGTAACTGTCAGGCGGAGCTAGAATGCTCCATGTATCAAACATATGTGAGCTCAAGGAGGTTACACTTGAAGAAAAAGCGCCAGGTTAACGCGATCACAGCAAAACCGCCGGCAGCTACGGGATTCGAAACCGCGCCTACAGAGATACTGGTGCCTTAAACCAGCGCCTTAAAGCGCTCGGCCACGCTACATGCGCTGCTTGGTGCGCCAGTGTTCCTAGCATTTGTACAAACAGTGCACGCCACAGCTTCCTGTTCTGCTGGGACTGGCTGCTCATCCATCGCACTTCAAACAACTGCCCTTTTCGACTACAGAGAGCAGCGGACGTCTGCGCTCTGGGAGGCGACATTACGTGTTGGGGATGAAGTGGTAGTGCAAACTGCGGCCTGCGGAACACGAGTGAAAAAATCAACAGAGTACTGTCATTTCGAGTACTCGTCATTGCAACGGCAGCAAGGCAAAACTTTCAAAATTGCCGTGACCAGGATTCGAACCTGGGTTATTGCGGCCACAACGCAATGTCCTAACCACTAGACGATCACGGCCATGGCCACGGAGGCGCACGCGAAGGCAGCTGGCTCGAATGCAAGTGGCGATACCCAGCAAAGCCTAGGCCAAGGTGTACGCCACAGCAGTGTCAGACACGGTCTCCATCACATGTATACGAGCAAATGAACGTGCCTGCGCTGTCAGGACACTAACTACAGTGGTTAGCTGCATTCACCTCCGTGGCAATGTCTTGCAGTCCTCCAAGCCTCTTGACTACAGGTACCGGTATGTGGCTCGATAACAAGTGGATAGACGCCGCATCTCTCTCGCCGTCAGGTGTTGCCGCGAGTCATACTTAACGTAGCTTTCTGCACGCGTCAGCGTAGCGTCAGTCGAGCAAAGTCGAGACAAGTCGCATAAGAGGAGCAATAAAAACGCGCAATTCCGGTACCGGGAATCGAACCCGGGCCTCCTGGGTGAGAGCCAGGTATCCTAGCCACTAGACCACACCGGATAACGACGGCAGTGCTCTTTCCAGCGAACGCAGCAGCCACCCACGGTTGACTGACGACAACTGTAAAAAATCCACCCTCTCGCGTTATAGAACGGCGTGCTCCGGACGCATTTCGTGGAGACGAACGCCAGCAATGATGAGAGCAAAAGGTGCCTGAAAATCCTGTCGTTGCACCACGCACTGTTCTACGACAATTCACCAAGCAGACGCTCACGCCTTGTTGTGCTGTTTCCTTTGCGGGCAATGAGTGCATCTGCCTTCGACACAGGAAACATTACACGTTTGGCAGCTGTGGGATTCGAACCCACGCCTCCGAAGAGAATGGTGCCTGAAACCAGCGCCTTAGACCGCTCGGCCACGCTACCTACACAACACGCGCGTCACAAGAGCTGCGTCCCACTCCACGAGAACACACCGCAACGGCACAAAAATGAGACGTAAAAAGTGGCAACGGTGGGATTCGAACCCACGCCTCCGAAGAGACTGGTGCCTAAAACCAGCGCCTTAGACCGCTCGGCCACGTTACCGTTGGGGCAGCAGCGGCAAAACGTTTCCTTTGTACTACAAAGATCACTTCGAAATGGAAGTATCTTGGCAATCGCCGTGCCATGTATTTCCACTGCTCTCCCACTGGAAGCGTCTCTTTAGGCCATCCACAGCAAGAAAAAGCCGTGCCCGCCGTATGGTAGCGACGCCACTTGTCTGTAGCTGTCGCAGTTAAGGAGACAGCGTCAAGAGACGTTTTCGTACCGTGACCAGGTTTCGAACCTGGGCCTTCCGTAACCACTAAAGTATCGTAGCTGTAACTGTCAGGCGGAGCTAGAATGCTCCATGTATCAAACATATGTGAGCTCAAGGAGGTTACACTTGAAGAAAAAGCGCCAGGTTAACGCGATCACAGCAAAACCGCCGGCAGCTACGGGATTCGAAACCGCGCCTACAGAGATACTGGTGCCTTAAACCAGCGCCTTAAAGCGCTCGGCCACGCTACATGCGCTGCTTGGTGCGCCAGTGTTCCTAGCATTTGTACAAACAGTGCACGCCACAGCTTCCTGTTCTGCTGGGACTGGCTGCTCATCCATCGCACTTCAAACAACTGCCCTTTTCGACTACAGAGAGCAGCGGACGTCTGCGCTCTGGGAGGCGACATTACGTGTTGGGGATGAAGTGGTAGTGCAAACTGCGGCCTGCGGAACACGAGTGAAAAAATCAACAGAGTACTGTCATTTCGAGTACTCGTCATTGCAACGGCAGCAAGGCAAAACTTTCAAAATTGCCGTGACCAGGATTCGAACCTGGGTTATTGCGGCCACAACGCAATGTCCTAACCACTAGACGATCACGGCCATGGCCACGGAGGCGCACGCGAAGGCAGCTGGCTCGAATGCAAGTGGCGATACCCAGCAAAGCCTAGGCCAAGGTGTACGCCACAGCAGTGTCAGACACGGTCTCCATCACATGTATACGAGCAAATGAACGTGCCTGCGCTGTCAGGACACTAACTACAGTGGTTAGCTGCATTCACCTCCGTGGCAATGTCTTGCAGTCCTCCAAGCCTCTTGACTACAGGTACCGGTATGTGGCTCGATAACAAGTGGATAGACGCCGCATCTCTCTCGCCGTCAGGTGTTGCCGCGAGTCATACTTAACGTAGCTTTCTGCACGCGTCAGCGTAGCGTCAGTCGAGCAAAGTCGAGACAAGTCGCATAAGAGGAGCAATAAAAACGCGCAATTCCGGTACCGGGAATCGAACCCGGGCCTCCTGGGTGAGAGCCAGGTATCCTAGCCACTAGACCACACCGGATAACGACGGCAGTGCTCTTTCCAGCGAACGCAGCAGCCACCCACGGTTGACTGACGACAACTGTAAAAAATCCACCCTCTCGCGTTATAGAACGGCGTGCTCCGGACGCATTTCGTGGAGACGAACGCCAGCAATGATGAGAGCAAAAGGTGCCTGAAAATCCTGTCGTTGCACCACGCACTGTTCTACGACAATTCACCAAGCAGACGCTCACGCCTTGTTGTGCTGTTTCCTTTGCGGGCAATGAGTGCATCTGCCTTCGACACAGGAAACATTACACGTTTGGCAGCTGTGGGATTCGAACCCACGCCTCCGAAGAGAATGGTGCCTGAAACCAGCGCCTTAGACCGCTCGGCCACGCTACCTACACAACACGCGCGTCACAAGAGCTGCGTCCCACTCCACGAGAACACACCGCAACGGCACAAAAATGAGACGTAAAAAGTGGCAACGGTGGGATTCGAACCCACGCCTCCGAAGAGACTGGTGCCTAAAACCAGCGCCTTAGACCGCTCGGCCACGTTACCGTTGGGGCAGCAGCGGCAAAACGTTTCCTTTGTACTACAAAGATCACTTCGAAATGGAAGTATCTTGGCAATCGCCGTGCCATGTATTTCCACTGCTCTCCCACTGGAAGCGTCTCTTTAGGCCATCCACAGCAAGAAAAAGCCGTGCCCGCCGTATGGTAGCGACGCCACTTGTCTGTAGCTGTCGCAGTTAAGGAGACAGCGTCAAGAGACGTTTTCGTACCGTGACCAGGTTTCGAACCTGGGCCTTCCGTAACCACTAAAGTATCGTAGCTGTAACTGTCAGGCGGAGCTAGAATGCTCCATGTATCAAACATATGTGAGCTCAAGGAGGTTACACTTGAAGAAAAAGCGCCAGGTTAACGCGATCACAGCAAAACCGCCGGCAGCTACGGGATTCGAAACCGCGCCTACAGAGATACTGGTGCCTTAAACCAGCGCCTTAAAGCGCTCGGCCACGCTACATGCGCTGCTTGGTGCGCCAGTGTTCCTAGCATTTGTACAAACAGTGCACGCCACAGCTTCCTGTTCTGCTGGGACTGGCTGCTCATCCATCGCACTTCAAACAACTGCCCTTTTCGACTACAGAGAGCAGCGGACGTCTGCGCTCTGGGAGGCGACATTACGTGTTGGGGATGAAGTGGTAGTGCAAACTGCGGCCTGCGGAACACGAGTGAAAAAATCAACAGAGTACTGTCATTTCGAGTACTCGTCATTGCAACGGCAGCAAGGCAAAACTTTCAAAATTGCCGTGACCAGGATTCGAACCTGGGTTATTGCGGCCACAACGCAATGTCCTAACCACTAGACGATCACGGCCATGGCCACGGAGGCGCACGCGAAGGCAGCTGGCTCGAATGCAAGTGGCGATACCCAGCAAAGCCTAGGCCAAGGTGTACGCCACAGCAGTGTCAGACACGGTCTCCATCACATGTATACGAGCAAATGAACGTGCCTGCGCTGTCAGGACACTAACTACAGTGGTTAGCTGCATTCACCTCCGTGGCAATGTCTTGCAGTCCTCCAAGCCTCTTGACTACAGGTACCGGTATGTGGCTCGATAACAAGTGGATAGACGCCGCATCTCTCTCGCCGTCAGGTGTTGCCGCGAGTCATACTTAACGTAGCTTTCTGCACGCGTCAGCGTAGCGTCAGTCGAGCAAAGTCGAGACAAGTCGCATAAGAGGAGCAATAAAAACGCGCAATTCCGGTACCGGGAATCGAACCCGGGCCTCCTGGGTGAGAGCCAGGTATCCTAGCCACTAGACCACACCGGATAACGACGGCAGTGCTCTTTCCAGCGAACGCAGCAGCCACCCACGGTTGACTGACGACAACTGTAAAAAATCCACCCTCTCGCGTTATAGAACGGCGTGCTCCGGACGCATTTCGTGGAGACGAACGCCAGCAATGATGAGAGCAAAAGGTGCCTGAAAATCCTGTCGTTGCACCACGCACTGTTCTACGACAATTCACCAAGCAGACGCTCACGCCTTGTTGTGCTGTTTCCTTTGCGGGCAATGAGTGCATCTGCCTTCGACACAGGAAACATTACACGTTTGGCAGCTGTGGGATTCGAACCCACGCCTCCGAAGAGAATGGTGCCTGAAACCAGCGCCTTAGACCGCTCGGCCACGCTACCTACACAACACGCGCGTCACAAGAGCTGCGTCCCACTCCACGAGAACACACCGCAACGGCACAAAAATGAGACGTAAAAAGTGGCAACGGTGGGATTCGAACCCACGCCTCCGAAGAGACTGGTGCCTAAAACCAGCGCCTTAGACCGCTCGGCCACGTTACCGTTGGGGCAGCAGCGGCAAAACGTTTCCTTTGTACTACAAAGATCACTTCGAAATGGAAGTATCTTGGCAATCGCCGTGCCATGTATTTCCACTGCTCTCCCACTGGAAGCGTCTCTTTAGGCCATCCACAGCAAGAAAAAGCCGTGCCCGCCGTATGGTAGCGACGCCACTTGTCTGTAGCTGTCGCAGTTAAGGAGACAGCGTCAAGAGACGTTTTCGTACCGTGACCAGGTTTCGAACCTGGGCCTTCCGTAACCACTAAAGTATCGTAGCTGTAACTGTCAGGCGGAGCTAGAATGCTCCATGTATCAAACATATGTGAGCTCAAGGAGGTTACACTTGAAGAAAAAGCGCCAGGTTAACGCGATCACAGCAAAACCGCCGGCAGCTACGGGATTCGAAACCGCGCCTACAGAGATACTGGTGCCTTAAACCAGCGCCTTAAAGCGCTCGGCCACGCTACATGCGCTGCTTGGTGCGCCAGTGTTCCTAGCATTTGTACAAACAGTGCACGCCACAGCTTCCTGTTCTGCTGGGACTGGCTGCTCATCCATCGCACTTCAAACAACTGCCCTTTTCGACTACAGAGAGCAGCGGACGTCTGCGCTCTGGGAGGCGACATTACGTGTTGGGGATGAAGTGGTAGTGCAAACTGCGGCCTGCGGAACACGAGTGAAAAAATCAACAGAGTACTGTCATTTCGAGTACTCGTCATTGCAACGGCAGCAAGGCAAAACTTTCAAAATTGCCGTGACCAGGATTCGAACCTGGGTTATTGCGGCCACAACGCAATGTCCTAACCACTAGACGATCACGGCCATGGCCACGGAGGCGCACGCGAAGGCAGCTGGCTCGAATGCAAGTGGCGATACCCAGCAAAGCCTAGGCCAAGGTGTACGCCACAGCAGTGTCAGACACGGTCTCCATCACATGTATACGAGCAAATGAACGTGCCTGCGCTGTCAGGACACTAACTACAGTGGTTAGCTGCATTCACCTCCGTGGCAATGTCTTGCAGTCCTCCAAGCCTCTTGACTACAGGTACCGGTATGTGGCTCGATAACAAGTGGATAGACGCCGCATCTCTCTCGCCGTCAGGTGTTGCCGCGAGTCATACTTAACGTAGCTTTCTGCACGCGTCAGCGTAGCGTCAGTCGAGCAAAGTCGAGACAAGTCGCATAAGAGGAGCAATAAAAACGCGCAATTCCGGTACCGGGAATCGAACCCGGGCCTCCTGGGTGAGAGCCAGGTATCCTAGCCACTAGACCACACCGGATAACGACGGCAGTGCTCTTTCCAGCGAACGCAGCAGCCACCCACGGTTGACTGACGACAACTGTAAAAAATCCACCCTCTCGCGTTATAGAACGGCGTGCTCCGGACGCATTTCGTGGAGACGAACGCCAGCAATGATGAGAGCAAAAGGTGCCTGAAAATCCTGTCGTTGCACCACGCACTGTTCTACGACAATTCACCAAGCAGACGCTCACGCCTTGTTGTGCTGTTTCCTTTGCGGGCAATGAGTGCATCTGCCTTCGACACAGGAAACATTACACGTTTGGCAGCTGTGGGATTCGAACCCACGCCTCCGAAGAGAATGGTGCCTGAAACCAGCGCCTTAGACCGCTCGGCCACGCTACCTACACAACACGCGCGTCACAAGAGCTGCGTCCCCACTCCACGAGAACACACCGCAACGGCACAAAAATGAGACGTAAAAAGTGGCAACGGTGGGATTCGAACCCACGCCTCCGAAGAGACATGGTGCCTAAAACCAGCGCCTTAGACCGCTCGGCCACGTTAACCGTTGGGGCAGCAGCGGCAAAAACGTTTCCTTTGTACTACAAAGATCACTTCGAAATGGAAGTATCTTGGCAATCGCCGTGCCATGTATTTCCACTGCTCTCCCACTGGAAGCGTCTCTTTAGGCCATCCACAGCAAGGAAAAAGCCGTGCCCGCCGTATGGTAGCGACGCCACTTGTCTGTAGCTGTCGCAGTTAAGGAGACAGCGTCAAGAGACGTTTTCGTACCGTGACCAGGTTTCGAACCTGGGCCTTCCGTAACCACTAAAGTATCGTAGCTGTAACTGTCAGGCGGAGCTTAGAATGCTCCATGTATCAAACATATGTGAGCTCAAGGAGGTTACACTTGAAGAAAAAGCGCCAAGGTTAACGCGATCACAGCAAAACCGCCGGCAGCTACGGGATTCGAAACCGCGCCTACAGAGATACTGGTGCCTTAAACCAGCGCCTTAAAGCGCTCGGCCACGCTACATGCGCTGCTTGGTGCGCCAGTGTTCCTAGCATTTGTACAAACAGTGCACGCCACAGCTTCCTGTTCTGCTGGGACTGGCTGCTCATCCATCGCACTTCAAACAACTGCCCTTTTCGACTACAGAGAGCAGCGGACGTCTGCGCTCTGGGAGGCGGACATTACGTGTTGGGGATGAAGTGGTAGTGCAAACTGCGGCCTGCGGAACACGAGTGAAAAAATCAACAGAGTACTGTCATTTCGAGTACTCGTCATTGCAACGGCAGCAAGGCAAAACTTTCAAAATTGCCGTGACCAGGATTCGAACCTGGGTTATTGCGGCCACAACGCAATGTCCTAACCACTAGACGATCACGGCCATGGCCACGGAGGCGCACGCGAAGGCAGCTGGCTCGAATGCAAGTGGCGATACCCAGCAAAGCCTAGGCCAAGGTGTACGCCACAGCAGTGTCAGACACGGTCTCCATCACATGTATACGAGCAAAATGAACGTGCCTGCGCTGTCAGGACACTAACTACAGTGGTTAGCTGCATTCACCTCCGTGGCAATGTCTTGCAGTCCTCCAAGCCTCTTGACTACAGGTACCGGTATGTGGCTCGATAACAAGTGGATAGACGCCGCATCTCTCTCGCCGTCAGGTGTTTGCCGGCGAGTCATACTTAACGTAGCTTTCTGCACGCGTCAGCGTAGCGTCAGTCGAGCAAAGTCGAGACAAGTCGCATAAGAGGAGCAATAAATAACGCGCAATTCCGGTACCGGGAATCGAACCCGGGCCTCCTGGGTGAGAGCCAGGTATCCTAGCCACTAGACCACACCGGATAACGACGGCAGTGCTCTTTCCAGCGAACGCAGGCAGCCACCCACGGTTGACTGACGACAACTGTAAAAAATCCACCCTCTCGCGTTTTAGAACGGCGTGCTCCGGACGCATTTCGTGGAGACGAAACGCCAGCAATGATTGAGAGCAAAAGGTGCCTGAAAATCCTGTCGTTGCACCACGCACTGTTCTACGACAATTCACCAAGCAGACGCTCACGCCTTGTTGTGCTGTTTCCTTTGCGGGCAATGAGTGCATCTGCCTTCGACACAGGAAACATTACACGTTTGGCAGCTGTGGGATTCGAACCCACGCCTCCGAAGAGAATGGTGCCTGAAACCAGCGCCTTAGACCGCTCGGCCACGCTACCTACACAACACGCGCGTCACAAGAGCTGCGTCCCACTCCACGAGGAAACACACCGCAACGGCACAAAAATGAGACCGTAAAAAGTGGCAACGGTGGGATTCGAACCCACGCCTCCGAAGAGACTGGTGCCTAAAACCAGCGCCTTAGACCGCTCGGCCACGTTACCGTTGGGGCAGCAGCGGCCAAAACGTTTCCTTTGTACTACAAAGATCACTTCGAAATGGAAGTATCTTGGCAATTCGCGCGTGCCATGTATTTCCACTGCTCTCCCACTGGAAGCGTCTCTTTAGGCCATCCACAGCAAGAAAAAGCCGTGCCCGCCGTATGGTAGCGACGCCACTTGTCTGTAGCTGTCGCAGTTAAGGAGACAGCGTCAAGAGACGTTTTCGTACCGTGACCAGGTTTTCGAACCTGGGCCTTCGTAACCACTAAAGTATCGTAGCTGTAACTGTCAGGCGGAGCTAGAATGCTCCATGTATCAAACATATGTGAGCTCAAGGAGGTTTACACTTGAAGAAAAAGCGCCAGGTTAACGCGATCACAGCAAAACCGCCGGCAGCTACCGGGATTCGAAACCGCGCATACAGAGATACTGGTGCCTTAAACCAGCGCCTTAAAGCGCTCGGCCACGCTACATGCGCTGCTTGGTGCGCCAGTGTTCCTAGCATTTGTACAAACAGTGCACGCCACAGCTTCCTGTTCTGCTGGGACTGGCTGCTCATCCATCGCACTTCAAACAACTGCCCTTTTCGACTACAGAGAGCAGCGGGACGTCTGCGCTCTGGGAGGCGACATTACGTGTTGGGGATGAAGTGGTAGTGCAAACTGCGGCCTGCGGAACACGAGTGAAAAAATCAACAGAGTACTGTCATTTCGAGTACTCGTCATTGCAACGGCAGCAAGGCAAAACTTTCAAAAATTGCCCGTGACCAGGATTCGAACCTGGGTTATTGCGGCCACAACGCAATGTCCTAACCACTAGACGATCACGGCCATGGCCACGGAGGCGCACGCGAAGGCAGCTGGCTCGAATGCAAGTGGCGATACCCAGCAAAGCCTAGGCCAAGGTTGTACGCCACAGCAGTGTCAGACACGGTCTCCATCACATGTATACGAGCAAATGAACGTGCCTGCGCTGTCAGGACACTAACTACAGTGGTTAGCTGCATTCACCTCCGTGGCAATGTCTTGCAGTCCTCCAAGCCTCTTGACTACAGGTACCGGTATGTGGCTCCGATAACAAGTGGATAGACGCCGCATCTCTCTCGCCGTCAGGTGTTGCCGCGAGGTCATACTTAACGTAGCTTTCTGCACGCGTCAGCGTAGCGTCAGTCGAGCAAAGTCGAGACAAGTCGCATAAGAGGAGCAATAAAAACGCGCAATTCCGGTACCGGGAATCGAACCCGGGCCTCCTGGGTGAGAGCCAGGTATCCTAGCCACTAGACCACACCGGATAACGACGGCAGTGCTCTTTCCAGCGAACGCAGCAGCCACCCACGGTTGACTGACGACAACTGTAAAAAATCCACCCTCTCGCGTTATAGAACGGCGTGCTCCGGACGCATTTCGTGGAGACGAACGCCAGCAATGATGAGAGCAAAAGGTGCCTGAAAATCCTGTCGTTGCACCACGCACTGTTCTACGACAATTCACCAAGCAGACGCTCACGCCTTGTTGTGCTGTTTCCTTTGCGGGGCAATGAGTGCATCTGCCTTCGACACAGGAAACATTACACGTTTGGCAGCTGTGGGATTCGAACCCACGCCTCCGAAGAGAATGGTGCCTGAAACCAGCGCCTTAGACCGCTCGGCCAACGCTACCTACACAACACGCGCGTCACAAGAGCTGCGTCCCACTCCACGAGAACACACCGCAACGGCACAAAAATGAGACGTAAAAAGTGGCAACGGTGGGATTCGAACCCACGCCTCCGAAGAGACTGGTGCCTAAAACCAGCGCCTTAGACCGCTCGGCCACGTTACCGTTGGGGCAGCCAGCGGCAAAACGTTT